>NW_017681560.1:10369-11124 GCF_001879085.1 Nicotiana attenuata
TGAACATGTCGTGACGGCACCTAGTCCCTATGACTAGGTAAGCCTAACAATGCGGAAGATAAACCATAATTGCGGAAGAAAATAAATAAAACTGAATAGGTAAAATAAAATGGTGTTTAAGGTGCCGCTCGGCACATACCACAACAATTCTCGAGGCTAACAAACTCCCAAAACCCGGAAACTCACAAATCACAAGCTAAGGGATACATAAGAGGCTCTGACTCAAGAATATCTATACAAAGGAAAAATACTGGAAGAGCTATACTTATTACAGAAAGCTGGAAAGGGACTCCTCGGTCTGCGGACGTAGCAGATATACCTTGAAGTCTCTACCGATACGCCTCCTTCCAAGGCTGACAGAACTGAGTGGGAGTACCTATATCTGCACAACAAAAATGTACAGAAGAGTAGCATGAGCACACCACGGCGGTGCCCAGTAAGTATCAAGACTAACCTCGGTAGAGTAGTGACGAGGAACAGTCGACGCGCCTATCGGTCAAAAACAGTATAATCATAGGAATGATGGAAACGACATATAAATATATAAAGACTGCATGACTGACCAAGAATACTACAATTCACAATAAGGGAAAATACAACAAGTAACAACGAGAGTATAATAAATGATGATACGAAATGACGGCAAAAATCACAATCCAATCCTAAGGTCACAGCACAGCAAGGGGAAAACTAGTCAATAACTCATATCCAACAATGATGTTCACAAAGGTCTTATTCAACTCTTTCCGCAATTT
>NW_017681561.1:0-1816 GCF_001879085.1 Nicotiana attenuata
GATCTGCACATGAAAAACATGCGCAGGAAGGGCATGAGTACACCACAGCGGTACTCAGTAAGTGCCAAGCCTAACCTCGGCTGGGTAGTGACGAGGAAGGTCAGGGCCATACTGAGACAAAATATAGTAATAACAATAATTAACAGTATGATAATCTAACAGAAATAATAAATACGGCAGTGAAATAAGACAGGTTAAACAAGGCAATAGCAAATACACAAGAACGGAATAACCACAGAATAAGTACAGCTCAATACCAATGGTAACAATGAGGATCTCCCAGGATACCGTCCTGTAGCCCTTTTCTCAACTGTCCAGTGGATCTCCCGGGATACCGTCCCGTAGTCCATCATATGTGTATACCCGAAGGATCTCCCGGGATACCGTCCCGTAGTCCAACTATCAATGTGTAGGGGGATCTATCGGGAATCTAACCCGCAGTCCCAAAGTAAAAGTGCAGGGGGATCTACCGGGAATCCAACCCGTAGTCCCAAAGTAAACAAACAAGGGGGGGAGCTACCAGAATCCCACATCCGTAGTCCCAATGTAAATGCGCAATCACAACCAGAAGATACACAGAAATGAAGTACAAAGACAAGCAACGGGTAGTACTGGACTAACATGCTTCACGTAGTACAGTCAATGCAACTTAAGCAAGTAGGCAAGTTAAACAACTAAACATGCTCTCCTAATCTAGCACAGGTTATAGTTGCAAGTAGAATAAAGCAAATATGAAAGAAACTCAATCGCAATATCTTAAGTAAAACCGGATTTTCAATAATTGGCTCAAGTATGCGCTCGTCACCTCGCGTGCAAGGCACTCAAAATACCAAATACCAATATCCTAAGGGGAAAGGTCCCCCACACAAGGTTAGACAAGCCACTTACCTCGAACCGGCTCAATATCAACTAGAAACAACGCTCTTGCCACGAGTATCCGACTCCAAATGGCTCAAATCTATTCAATTCAATTACACATTGTAAATAATATTGCAAACAACTGATTCCGCTAATAAATTTACAGCTAGGGCGCAAAATAGGTAAAATGACCAAAACACCCCTCCAGCCAACGTCTCAGAATCGAATAATTTTCACATTTTTAGAACCCTCGTACTCTCACGAGGCTAACCATATAAAAATCTCCCAAATCGGAGGTCAAATGCCCACTCAAAACTCGATAGTTTAGGTAATGAAGTTTTACCCCAAATTAACCAACTTTTTATCCTAAATTCGAATTCCGATGATGTATTTAGCTATATAATGATGAAATATAATGAAAAGGGATCAAGGAAACGTTACCCAATGATTTTCTCTTCAAAACCCACTCAAAATCGCCTTCTCCTGAGCTCTCAATCGATTTTCAAACTTATGAAATTTAACCCTCGAAATTGATATTTCTGAACAGTCATTTCCGCTTCTGCAGACAAGGGACCGCTTCTGCGGTCCCGCTTCTGCGGACCACGAGCCGCTTCTGCGGTTTTCATTAAAAAATCCAGGGTTCCGCTTCAGCGGTCTTAAACCGCACCTGCGGTTGCTGCTTCTGCGGTTTCTCACAAAAGACTCGGGACGGCATCTGCGATAGAAGCCTCGCAGGTGCGTAACCGCATCTGCGGTAGATCCTCCGCACCTGCGGAAAAAGCTGAGAGAGCCCAAATTCGCTCATGCGATGCTAAGGCCACTTCTGCGGCTCCGCTTCTGCGGTTCCCAAGCCGCAGAAGCGAAAATACCAGAAGGGAAAAACTTCAGCTGCTGCAACACTTCTCAAATTTTGCCGTTAACCACCCGAAATCATCCCGAGCCCCGGGCTCACCAAAGC
>NW_017681561.1:4773-6043 GCF_001879085.1 Nicotiana attenuata
GTTGAGATTTAGGGACGAGGCTAGTGGGTGGAGGATATTGTTCAACCACACATGGTTGAAGTAGTTGTTCATGGCCATATTCATCCCCTCTAAGACTAGTTGAGCTAGGAAATGGGAGTTTTGAAGAACTATGATCGTGTCTTGACCATTGAGCACCATACTGAATGTTATTGCATGGCCCGTCAAGGCTTGCTCCACCCACGAGAGAGGTTGATTATCCTGTGGCAATGGTGGTTGTATGAAGTAGGTTTGATTGTTTGCTATTTGGTTTTGGGGTAGTGGTGGGTTGGACATGTTTAGGGCTCGTTGGTGCCTTAGGATTTGCACTAGACGGTAACGTCTTCTCTGAGTAATTGGAATTCTGGGCATTGTGAAGGGGAGGAGTAGAGTTTATTAGGTTGTTATGAGAATAGGAGTCTAGGTTTTTATTATGAGAAGTAGAGATGGAGGGCCTAGTAGTAGTGATATCTGAGTTGATATCACCTAGGTTACTTGTGACAGTGTTCTTAGTGAGATTTTGTGAAGATTTTATTAGGGAAACGTGGGGTTGTTCAGTTGGCCATTTGGGGTTGAGGGAAAGCTTCTATATCCACGTGGTTGAGTAAATCGCCTAGAGAGTTATCTCCCATGCACAAGGGTAAACTAGAATTATGATTAATAAGTGTTACATTAGAGGGTTTGGAGAGAGACGGGTCAGGCAGAGTTATAGTATTAGGATGTTGTAGGGAGTCATTATTAGTAGAAGAGGAATTATTACCTTGCATGTAGTTTAATTGGGTGGCCTTAGTGTCTGCCAAGTGGACTTCCATTGGTCCTTTGCTAGCCACGTCAATAACCATGCATGTATTGTCGTTATTTTCTATGTTACCAATGAGATCATTGGTGGTAGTAGGCGGATTTTCCAATGCTCTAAAGGGGTTGCTTGTGACAATGGCCTTAACCTTTTGATTATCATTATTAGTATGTAAAGGATCAGTGGGGGTATTCCCTTTAAAATTAGAATTTAAAAGAGGGGGAAGAGGGGACTTACCTGGATTGGGTATTGAATTAAAAAACACCTTACCATCATTGGGTTGTTAGGACTTTGGCTTGTACACAACCTTCTTTTTCCTGGGGAATGACACAGTGTGCCAGACATCTTCTTTGGGCAGTGAAGATCCCCTTTGCATGTCTTGGAAGGTAGTGTCTATGGATTTTGATTGGCCACTGGACGTGTCTTCCTTTGTAGGGATTTGTTTGTTTCTTTGGATAATGTAGTTGCATGAGCATT
>NW_017681561.1:10404-11119 GCF_001879085.1 Nicotiana attenuata
GGTAGCCATGGGATATTTCATAACATGGGTTGTGGGTGAAAGTAGTCGGTCGGTGGAGAATACAAATCGTGATTCTAGAATTCATGATATGGTTGCGGATGCTTTTGGGATGCACTTAGGGGGTGAGCCCAATGAAAATGTTGAACAAACTCCTAATGATGTTGCAAAACATTTTTAAGAACAGTTAGAGGAAGTTAGTCGTCCACTACGTAACTGAAGTCCGCACTCTGAGTTGTCTGTTGCAGTTAGATTACTAAGTATGAAATCTGATTGGAATATTTTTCAAGGAGCCATGGACTCTTTCATTGACCTTATGCGTGAACTAGTTGACCCTGATATCGAATTACCTGGTGATTTCTATAAGGCAAAGAGATTAGTTTCTAAGTTAGGACTTTCGTCAATGAGAATTGATTGTTGTGAAGATGGTTGCATGTTATATTATAAAGATGATGCAGCTTTGGACAGTTGTAAATTTTGCGAAAAGCCTCGTTTCAAGAGGCTTTCCAGCGGTAATATGGTCGCTATCAAGTCGATGCATTATTTACCTCTTATATCTAGGTTAAAGAGGTTATATACGTCGATGAGTTCTGCTCCTCATATGAGATGACACTTTGAAAATAGAAGACCACCTGGTGTTATGTGTCATCCTTCAGATGGAGAAGCTTGGAAGCACTTTGATAGGACATGTCCAGATTTTGCTAGTGAACCAAGGACA
>NW_017681562.1:0-639 GCF_001879085.1 Nicotiana attenuata
ATCTAAATGTAGTATTAAAGTAATAAAATTATTATATAAAAATATAATAGAAACATTTAAACGACAGATAAGAAATAGAAATAGTAAAACCATGTCCAAATAGAAAGTATTCACACTGTAACTTAACAATAAATATTGAATATATGAGATAATATATAATGGGTAGGATATTAAACTTATTACTATTGACATATGGATAATGAATAAAATATAAAGTATAAGAATTCCGAATTTTCGAATATCCAAAAATTCGAAGTACCAAATCTAATATTCAATCCGAAATCTAAAAATTTTAAAAATTAAATCCAAAATCCAATCTTTAATCCGAAAATCCAAACCAGAAACTCAAGAAATTTAAATTTCGGTTTGTATTTTAGATTTGCCCAAACTATGCCCACCCCTGACCACAATTATTTAAAAAAAATAAAGTAGAGATTGAAGAAGCAAAAAAAAGGAAAAGAAAAGAAATTGGAAACTCCCCAAGTTAAAAGCCTCTCTTCACCGGAGCCTCATCTCTCTCTCTCTCTCTCCCTCTCTCCTTCCTCCCCACTCGCCCCGCCCCCACCCCTACCCCCACCCCACCCACCCGCCCCACCCCTCCACCACCCTAGTCGGGGTTAACAAACGCTTCTACACCTA
>NW_017681562.1:5164-8310 GCF_001879085.1 Nicotiana attenuata
CCGTAATTACTAAGAAGAGACTAGGGTAGTTCAAATACGAATTAGAACCGTAAGTTAATGGCGTTATTGGTAGTCAGGTTAACGGTTTAACGGTACGGGGAACGGTAGTTGTAAAGTTTTTTATTTAACGGTCGTTATCGGTTTGGGGCGGGTTATTCAATTTCTTAACGGATAATACCGTTATATATATATATATATATAATGCATATGGACGATCAGGATTTATCAAAAAAATGGAAGAGATTCTCCAATCTCTTCCTGCTAAGAACTTGAAGCCAGATGTTGTTACTTGGACTTCCAGATTTGGAGCATACTCTAAAAAGAAACAATACCAAAGATGCTTAGAAATATTCGAGGAAATGATCGATGAAGGTTGCTATCCAGATGGTGGAACAACAAAAGTGCTCCTTTCGTCTTGTTCGAGTGAAGATCAGATTGAACTAGTTACAACTGTAATTAGATCAATGCACAAGAATGTGAACACAGTACAGTTGGTTTGAAATGGCTCATTTAATTTCCAGCAATATGTACTCCCCCCAAACACTGTGTCGAAGTATGTTAAGTTTCAATCAACTGAAACATAAACGATAACCGCCCGATAATAGCTAAACCGATACCAATCCGCCCGATATCTTATCCGGTGTCTAGCGGATTAATACATTTAAAAATCGATAACCGATATGCCAAAACGTTAAGAGTAAATAATCGTCCGATCCGCCCTTAGGCAGCCCTAGAAGAGACTGTGGCAAGAATAGTATGGTGTAAAGGAAGAAGAGGGCCAATTCTTGTAAGGTGGAATAGAACATGGAATCCTACTAGTTTAGGAACAAGTCCCATGAACTAATTACATTTTCCACCCTTAGTAGTTTTTGTGAAATTTTTTCTTATTCTCCAATTCGTTTTTATTCTATGCTTCTTTTCTTCTTCTTTTTTTTTTCTTTTTTCTCGTTTTCTTCTTATTTTTTTTGTTTTTTTCCTTTTCTAATTTTATTTAACTTCTTTTTTTATATTCTTTTTCTCGTTATAATCTAATTTCATTTACTGTTTTCATTATCTTTTATTATTCTTTTTTTATACTATTACCAAAGAAAAACTAAATTGTGTACCAATTAAATGTAGCTAATACAACCAAAAAATATTAACTAACATATGATATCAGTATAGTATATTGTTATACCAATAGGGTATACAATTGTACAAAAAGAGTTAGAAAAAAAAATTTAATTAATTATTAAACTGAAATGATGTCAATTGTCAATAAAAATTTCAAAAAATCTAAAAAGGTCTAATTGTAAGAGTATGCCGTTACATTACATAGCATACTATAATTTTTTTTTTTTTTGCACTTTCAATTTGCCCCTCACGCTGGGTAAAAGTTTAAAGCAAATTAAAAAGGAAAAGGCAAGTGAATTTACGGGTAATAAGTGTATTATTATAGTATATTGTATACTATTACAGTATACTATTACAGTATATTGTATATTATTACAGAATACTATAACAATATATTGTATACTATAATAGTATACTGTTGCAGTATAACTATATACTCCTTAGTATATTGTATACTGTAGCGGTATACTATTAGGTAACTGTGTTCTTGTTCGATTATTAAAATATACCGTTGCAGTATATTGTAAATTATAATAGTATACTGTTGCAGTATAGCTATATACTCCTACAACATATTGTATACCATAGCGGTATACTATTGGGTAGCTGTGTTCTTCTTCGATTTTCAGCTGAAAATTTCGATCCCCATCACCTCAAATCAGCTCCAAATACTATCAAATTTCAGTATAAACTTCCAGAAGGTACTATAAGCAATATTTAACAGCACCCACTTTGAAGTAAACATGAAATCTTCAAAAATAAAATTGAGCTTCAAGCTCAACAATGGTGGATATTCAAATACACATAAAAATTTAGATCTGGGAAGCTTACTCGAAGATACTATAAGCAATATTTATAGCACCCACATCGAATCAAACAATAAATCTTCAAAATAAAATTTCAAATTCTGGAGCTTCAAGCTCAACAATGGTGGGTCTTCGTACACACAAAAAAATCATAAGAAGAGGAGGTAGAGCAATAGCATGGGTTGACCCTCTTAGTGAAGATCGATCTGACAGAGGAGAAGTAGATCCATTTAAGTCCACTACCAAGTAAGCTTGCAAAAATGAAGTTTAACATTCTGTAGTTCAAATGCGAAGGCAAATAGCTGTGGGCCGGGTAAATAGTCTTGATTGCATAGGTAGGAAAAGTAAATAGTTTAGGCTTGAATATTTAAAGGTAAATAGTTTGGGCTTAATGGGTATAAAGTGAGATTTCTCTTTAATCTACTCATAACAATTTTGTTTCCATTTGTTTGCTCGGTATCGTTTTACATTGATATTCTAATAAAGATTCAAATTTACTTTTGGCACTAACTAAGAGAAAATAAAAACTAATAAGAGATCTAAAAATAATTTTGTTTAGAAGAGAAACTTGCTTCCGATTGGAACAGTTAAGTTCATCAGTTCTCAGAGCTTGACTTCTTTTTTCCTTCCTTTTAGAAAAAGATATACTAGTACAGTTAAGGATGTACATGGACCGGGTTGGTTCGGATTTTATTAAAATCAAACCAAACCAATTATATCGATTTGGATTGGATCGGTTTTGTCGGATTTTTCGGGGTTTTCGGCTTTTTTGTTACTTAAATATTATTTCAATCTTACTTTGTTAAATTTTTTATGAGTAAATATATGTTTAGTAAAAATATAAAAAATTGACAATATATTATCTATTAAAATATTCTTATGAGAATATTTTCTTAGTAACACATAATAGTTATTTTTTTAGTCGTCTGACAATAATGTTTTGTTGATGCACACTTTCAAGGTTAACCGAATTTAGTAATTAAACATAAAAATCAATATGATACCTAAATAATAATGATCACTTCACATCCGAAAAGATATAACAATTTAATAGATCTTAACATATGATATGAATACGGAAGAACAAAGAGATTGACGCATTTCAGTAATACTTGATGAGAAAGTGATCATACAGCTCATTATTTAAGGTTAATAAATATGGAGCACTTCATATACTATTAAATATTATATCTCGCAAGAGAATCCCAAATATTTCTAGACATTTTT
>NW_017681562.1:8629-11118 GCF_001879085.1 Nicotiana attenuata
CCTAAGGGATCTTCTGTACCTCCAGTGGCATCTGTTGCACCTACACCAAATGTTCCATATGGTTCTGGTAAGCAAGGTGTACCCTGCATATTCTTTCAGCAAGGCTTTTGTTTAAAAGGTGATAGGTGTCCGTTCTTCCATGCACCAATCTCTGTATCTAACAAAGCCCCACCACATCCTGTATCTACTGCATCTACTGAGAAAACCCCTATTAAGAAGGCATTTGGTGGGTTTGAAAAGTGTGTGCAAGGAAAGACATTTTCTCAAGCAAGTACTTGGAAGTCTGGTGAATTGCCTGTGCAAGCACAACCAGTTGGGAAGCTGGGAACTCATTTGTCCAAGAATGATGCTGCCTTTAATGAGAATGTGCTGCCACCAAATTCTGTCATCGATTTTTCGCATCATAGGCACAAACCAAAAAGTGTGCCTCCTACAAATGGAAATCCTGTCGGTAGGTCCAACAGAGTGCAGCAGTCTGTCAGGTTTGATGATCACAGCGGCATTCAGAACAAGGATGATGACATTTCAAGGGAGCTTTCGCCTGGTTTTGATGTTCTTGTGGATGATGAGCTAAGAGGTAATGATTTCTATCACGGCGAAGATCAGTATGGCAGAAATGAGGGAAGGAATGAATACGATATTGGCCACTCTGCCGATTACACTTCAGTAGCAGATATTGACCAAGATGCGTACCATGATGTGTATGGGCGCGACTCTCATGACAGGCTTCCGAGTCGCTCTGGTAGGGTGCAGCATAGACCTTCTTCTGAGAGAATACAAGGGGAATCAGCTCATCCTGAAAGGAGACGCTATGGTAGAGCGTACAGCCCTGAAGAAGTTCGAGAGTCAGATTTGAGACATCGTTTATCAAAGCATAAGAGGGTTAATGGTTTGAGGTCAGTCATTAGTCATGACTATGCAAGTGAAAAACATGTTGATAATCGAGGCTACCAGAGTTCCAGGAGGGATCGACACCATTTACCCTCACATGATAGTTCCGTTGCTAGTCGTCTTCAAGGAAGAATAAAGCTACCAAGTAGATCTTCCTCTCCAACTAATGGGACAGACATGCGATTAGATAGGGATATGGATAGGGCTAGGGACCGTGGCAGGTTATCTTTAGAAAGGCCACAGCTTCTCTCTCAACAGGGAAGGCTTCGAGATAGAATAAAGGGAAGAGTGCAGGAAGATCTCAATAATGCTGGAAGAAATAACAGTGGTCCACGCCTAAGAAGAGATATAAGTGAGAATGATTCTGATTTTTCTGGTCCACGAAGTCTTGCAGAACTTAAAGGTAGGAAAACTGCTGATATCAGTGAACAAAATGTCAACGAGCAACAGGCCCTAGGGAAGCGTAAGTTCCAAAAGCGTGATGGCTATCAGCAAAGTGGAGGTGATCTATCATTTGAAGGACCAATGCCTCTGCAAGAGATCCTGAAGAGAAAAAGAAGTGAAACGGGCATGACATCTGATAAGAGTGAAGACTATCAACGCGAAAGAAAAGACCACTCATTGGTAACTTCCTCCATCTCCAGGAGCAGGTCTAACCTTGGGCAGAAGGAAGAATCTCCTCCATCAGGTGGGAAAAATGGGCCTCAAGAGACAATATCTGCTGGTCATCAATCTCCTCTACACGATGGTGCAAATGAACTTGAAGCTGAAGAAGGGATGATTGTGGAAGAAGAAGATGATCAAGATCCCAAAGGTCATGATCAGAGAGATTATGATTATGAACAGGTTGATGGTGAAGACTACAACTTAGATGAAGGCGAGAATGCTGACGCTGGTGAGGAATACCTGGATGAAGATGACGATGATGGAGATGACTTTGCGAAGAAGATGGGCGTTGTTTTCTCGTAAACAATGTGATACATCATTTGCTCTGAGCTGTTGCTATGGCTGTAAGCATTTGTGTGCCATTTTAGGTTGGCTCGAAATGAGCAAATTCAACCGCTCTACTGATTTTATTTCTAGTAGTAGAGAGAACACTCTTTTTCTTGCCTTTGCATTATTAGAAATTTTTCGTCTTTGTATTTATACTCCGAGACTGGATGGAAAATTCTCCATCAGTTAGTGGCACTTGGCAGCTCTATAGTTTTGCCAAAAAGGGTGTTGACTGTAACATTAGAGGATTAATAAGAAATATGTTTGCTATATCTTCTCTTGAAATTGGTTCAGCTGAGCTTAGTTGTAACTTTTTCTTTTAAATTTACATATTCGGTAGTAACATTGTTACTTGTATCAGCAATCTGCTCATTCCGAATTACAAGAAGAGACTAGGGGTGTTCAAAATCGAATTGAAACCGAAGTTTAATGGCTTATTGGTATCAGGTTAACGGTTTAACGGACGGGGAACGGATTGAAATTTTTTATTAACGGCTTATCGGTTTGGGGGCGGGTTATTCAATTTCTTAACGGATAATCCGTTATATATTATATATATATATAATGTCATATGGACGTATCAGGTATTAATCAAAAAATAGGAA
>NW_017681563.1:0-620 GCF_001879085.1 Nicotiana attenuata
ATGAAAGTAGTAGTCCAAGATTTTCTATAGGTATCTTTAATTAAATTTGTGTGACGACCCGACCCGTCGTCTCATGAGTTACCGCCCCATTTCCCCCATTTTATGCTTCTTCATGTTTCATTATTAGTATTTGGTGTGTTATAGTTGATTCGGATTGGTTTTGGTAGAAATGAGGCACCTAGTCTCTTTAAGGAAGGCTTAAGTTGGAAAAGTCAACCGGACGTTGACTTATGAGCTATAGGGCTCGGATGTGATTTCCGGTGATTCGGTTAGCTTCGGAGGATGATTTATGACTTAGGAGTGTGATCGGAATTTATTTTGGAGGTCCGGTGTAGAATTAGGCTTGAATTGGCGAAGTTAATATTTTGGCGAATTCCGGTTGATGGGTGAGATTTTGATCCGAGGGTCGGAATGAAATTCCGAGAGTTGCTGTAGCTTCGTTATGTGATTTGTGATGTGTGTGCAAAATTTTAGGTCATTGGAATGTCGTTTGGTTGGGTTTTTGATCGAATGCGTGTTTCGGAAGTTTTAGAAGAACTTAGGCTTGAATCCGATGTAATTTGATGGTTTTGGTTGTTGTTTGTACGTGTTTTGTATAATTGGAACAAGTTTGATTGATG
>NW_017681563.1:4761-6149 GCF_001879085.1 Nicotiana attenuata
GATTATTATTGCACGAAGGAACATTCCGTGCCATGTTTTGATTATTATTGCACGAAGGGACATTCCGTGCCATGTTTTGATTAGTAACGCACGAAGGGACATTCCGTGCCATATTTTGATTATCACTCTCGTTGACTTTGTAGTTGTACCGTTTCATTCCTTATTTATTGACCTTGTATTCTAAATTGCTACAGCCCCTACAGTATGCTCCCCTCCCTCTTGACTTGTTAAATTTCTGTATTCTCTTCTATTGCGTATGTATATATTTGAACTGCACAGGTTTGTTTGGTAGTCCGGTCTAGCCTCGTCACTACTTCGCCGGGGTTAAGCCAGGCACTTACCAGCACACGGGGTCGGTTGTGCTGATACTACACTCTGTGCATCTTTTTGCACAGATCCAGGTGTTGGAGCAGCATTTGAGTAGCAGTAACATTCTGGGGGCGAGTTTCCAGTCCAGGGACATTCGAGGTAGCCTTGCTGACGTCCGCAGGCCCGGGGTCCTTTCTATTTTATTCAGTTTGTTATCGTTGCACCGTAGCAGACAGTTTTATGATTCATTCAAACCTTGTATTTAGTATCCTCTAGACGTTCGTGAGTATTGTGACACCAGTCTTGGGTAGAGGATTGTTAAACTTCCGCGTTTCTTTTAGTAAATTTTATTTGAGACTTCCGCTTTATTGTTAAACGCTTTATTATTGTTAATACCGTTGATGTTCGCTAAAAGAGGTAATTGATGATTGGCTTGCCTAGCTCCTATTAGTAGGCGCCATCACGACTCCCGAGGGTGGAAAAAATCCGGGTCGTGACACCGGTCGGGCTGTGTTGGGTCGTATATATATATCGATTGTTATTGTCATTAAGTTGTATTTATCTAATCATTTATGTTTAAAAATTTTTGAAAGAGGCGTTGTTGTTCTGTTGGATGGCCTTGTCTTCACGAGAGGCGCCATCACGACCGGGTTGGGTATTGGGTCGTGACAATTTGTGTATAATTCAGTTATGGTAGGTATCCTTTTTTGAGCAAAAATCATTTAAAATTTCGTTGAAAATCTTATACACTAATTTTAAGTTGAAATTATAATTCTTTATTTTGTACAAGTTTTGTATCTAACCTTATTAGTGAACAATATACATTATTATAGGTATCTTTAATTAAATTTTGTGTATAACTCAGTTATGGTGGGTATTCTTTTTTAAGAAAAAAATATTTACATAGACATTTTGTATCTTACAAAATCGACAGTTCATATCCAACGATCCCTTACTATTGAAAAAATATTTGTTACAAATTTTACTTTAGAGCTAAAAATAATTTTTTTAGAAACATGTGATGTAATTAAATTTCTATATCTATATCTATCTATATCTATATCTATATTATATTAAAA
>NW_017681563.1:10143-11115 GCF_001879085.1 Nicotiana attenuata
GAGCCCGAGAAATGAATTTTTCTGTGAAATTGTTTTTCTGAAATTTATATGAAAATTTGAAATGAAAATTGATTAAAAGACTGTGGTATCGGGCTCGTATTTTGATTCCGACGCCCGGTACAAGTTCTATATTATGGTTTAAGCGCTTTCTGTGAAATTTGGTTGAAATCGGACATCATTTGACGTGTCTCGGACCCAAATATCTAAAATTTAAAGTTTATGAAGTTTGATGAAAAAGTGATGATTTTGAGGTTTGATTCCTCGTTTTTGATGTTATTTTGGCAATTTAATCGCATGGTTAAGTCCGTAAGATGTTGTCGAGTTAGTGTGTGTGATTGGTTAGGAGCCCCGAGGGCTCGGGAGTGTTTTCAGAGATTTTCGGGGAAGTTTTGGACTTAGAGAGTTAGCAGATTTTCTGCAATTTTTACACAGGGATTTTCTTCATCGCGTTAGCACTAGCCCTCCCGCGTTCGCATAGCCATGCTCCCTTTTCTCCTTCGCGTTCGCGTTCTGGCCATTGCGATCGCGAAGCTTTGCTGCTTCCTTCAACGCGTTCGCGTGTCTCCTCACGCGTTCGCGTAGGCCCAGATCCCAGACCCCAGCCATTTACTCTACGCGTTCGCACTCCCCCTGTCGCGAACGCGGTGCTTCCCATCCCCCTTCTTCGCGAACGCGACCCCCATGTCGCGAACGCGAAAGGCAAATTTGTCCAGCGATTTTGAATACCCAAAACAGAACCCATTTCGGGATTTTTCCCCATTTCACGAAAACCTTTCTTCTCCACAGCCTTGTAACGATCCTTGGAGCATTTCTTCACCAAATATTCTTGGGTAAGTATTACCTAACTCATTTTCTTCATTTTCTATCATCATCCAATGAAATCCTAGGCCTAGAACATGTAATCTAGGGTTGAAATTGGGGGAAATGGGTAGTGTTAGGGCTTTTCGATTTTCTTGAATTTAGACCTCGTTT
>NW_017681564.1:0-1313 GCF_001879085.1 Nicotiana attenuata
AAAGTGGTCCGTAGTCAGAACAGTGCGAAGATGACCTCGCAATGGAAATTCGATGGTCCCGTTAGCTCCGTTAGGTGATTTCGGGGTTGGGAGCGTGTTCGGAATGTATTTTGGAAGTTTGTAGCTCATTTAGGCTTGAAATGCCGAAGTTTGAATTTTTTTGAAGTTTCCGGTCCGATAGTGAGTTTTTGATCCGAGGATCGGATTGGAATTCCGGAAGTTGCAGTAGCTCCGTCATGTCATTAGGGTTGTGTGTGCAAAATTTCAGGTCATTCGGACGAGGTTTGGTTAGTTTTTTTATCGAAAGCGTGTTTTGTTGGAATTTGAAGTTCTTAGGCTTGAATCTTTGATTAATTCGGGTTTCCGGCGTTGTTTTAGGTGTTTTTAAGATTGGTACAAGTTCGAATAATGTATTAGGTGGTATTGGTGCTTTTGGTTGAGGTCCCCGGGGGCCTCGGGATGATTTCGGGTGGTTGACGGAAAGTTTTGAAGTTGAATGGGCTGTTGAAGTTCTGGTACCTGTCATAACCGCACCTGCGGTTTGGGTTCCGCAGGTGCAGAGCCGCAGAAGCGGCCGGCCCATCGCAGATGCGAAATTTGGACTCCTCAGCTTTTTCGCAGGTGCGGAAGGTTTGACCGCAGATGCGGTTCGCACCTGCTAGATTTGTACCGCAGAAGCGGAATCTGGTCTATTAAGTGAAAACTGTAGAAGCGGTTGCTTTTCCGCATAAGCGGGACCGCAGACGCGGTCCCTTGTCCGCAGAAGCGGAAACACCTGTTCAGAAAAGGGAATTTCGAGGGTTGAGTTTCAAAAGTTGGAAAAATCAATTGAGAGCTCGGGAGAGGGCGATTTTTGAGTGGGTTTTGAAGTGAAGATCATTGGGTAACGTTTTCTTAATCCCTTTTAGTTGTATTCCATCAATATATAGCTTAATCCATTATCTAATTTCGAATTTGGCATCAAAATGGGAGAAAACTTCTTAGACTAAACCATTGAGTTTTGGGTGAGCATTTGACCTCCGATTTGGGAGATTTTTATATGGTTAGACTCGTGTGAGTACGAAGGTTCTGAAAATGTAAAAATTATTCGATTCCGAGATAATGGCCTAAAGGGCATTTTGGTCATTTTACCTAATTTCACGTCGTAGCTTTGAATTAAATAGCAAAACCAGTTGTTTGCGATGTTATTTACAATGTGTCATTGAATTTGAATAGATTTGAGCCATTTGGAGTCGGGTACTCGTGGCAAGGGCGTGGTTTCTAGTGATATTGAGCCGGTTCGAGGTAAGTGGCTTGTCTAACCTTGTGTGGGG
>NW_017681564.1:5307-6319 GCF_001879085.1 Nicotiana attenuata
TGTAGGAGGATGTGACGACCCGGCCAGTCGTCTTAGGAATTTACGCCCCGATCCCCCATTAACTGCTTCCCCTAAGTTCATTTCTGCTATTTTGGTTTGCCGGGACGTTCAGTGTTGAGTTTCGGAGAGTTTTGGGACACTTAGTCCCTAAATGAGAGCTTAAGTGTGGAAAAGTGGTCCGTAGTCAGAACAGTGCGAAGATGACCTCGCAATGGAAATTCGATGGTCCCGTTAGCTCCGTTAGGTGATTTCGGGGTTGGGAGCGTGTTCGGAATGTATTTTGGAAGTTCGTAGCTCATTTAGGCTTGAAATGCCGAAGTTTGAATTTTTTTGAAGTTTCCGGTCCGATAGTGAGTTTTTGATCCGAGGATCGGATTGGAATTCCGGAAGTTGCAGTAGCTCCGTCATGTCATTAGGGTTGTGTGTGCAAAATTTCAGGTCATTCGGACGAGGTTTGGTTAGTTTTTTTATCGAAAGCGTGTTTTGTTGGAATTTGAAGTTCTTAGGCTTGAATCTTTGATTAATTCGGGTTTCCGGCGTTGTTTTAGGTGTTTTTAAGATTGGTACAAGTTCGAATAATGTATTAGGTGGTATTGGTGCTTTTGGTTGAGGTCCCCGGGGGCCTCGGGATGATTTCGGGTGGTTGACGGAAAGTTTTGAAGTTGAATGGGCTGTTGAAGTTCTGGTACCTGTCATAACCGCACCTGCGGTTTGGGTTCCGCAGGTGCAGAGCCGCAGAAGCGGCCGGCCCATCGCAGATGCGAAATTTGGACTCCTCAGCTTTTTCGCAGGTGCGGAAGGTTTGACCGCAGATGCGGTTCGCACCTGCTAGATTTGTACCGCAGAAGCGGAATCTGGTCTATTAAGTGAAAACCGCAGAAGCGGTTGCTTTTCCGCATAAGCGGGACCGCAGACGCGGTCCCTTGTCCGCAGAAGCGGAAACACCTGTTCAGAAAAGGGAATTTCGAGGGTTGAGTTTCAAAAGTTGGAAAAATCAATTGAGAGCTCGGGA
>NW_017681564.1:10345-11115 GCF_001879085.1 Nicotiana attenuata
ATATATATACAATCCTCACGATTAGGTCCTCAACCTCTCTCAGTCATTAACCTCATAGCGACTCGAGCATAACAGTGGAAATCAGGGAACTCAACCCAAACAGTTTTGTACATTTAAGAAGTAGAGCGGTAAAAACCAGGTTTAAACAATAAACAGGTAAAACATGAATGAGGATATGCTTTCAAACAAATAGAGTGAGGAAAATAGTAAAAATGCCTCTAAGAGTATCAACAGGTCGGCACAAGGCCCCAAACATGGCATACAACCCATAATATAGTATCAATCTCTAAAATACGTGATATCATAAGATTTCAAATCAAATACGCGGCTTAATAGTCGTTATGGGAGGGACCAAGTCACAATCACTACCGGTGCATGCCCACACGCTCGTCACCTAGCATGTGCGTCACCTCATTCATCAAAATAATACGAAATATCGGGGTTTTATACCCTCAGTTCCAAATTTACAATGGTTACTTACCTCAAACCGGATGAAATACTACTCTGCGCGCCTTTGCCTCTCGCCTCGGCCTTAACTCGCATCGAATCTACCCAAAATAAGAATCATAACATTAGAATATGCTAGGGGAACGAAGCCCATGCAAAAATAATCAAATTAACTCAAAATCCCGAAATTAGCTCAAACTCAGTCCCGGGCCCACATCTCGGAAATAAACTGGAAAACCCATTCGCTCATGAGTCTACCCATATCAAATTCATCAAAATCCGACATCAAATGGCCATCCAAATCCTCAAAATAAACTCTCCAA
>NW_017681565.1:0-3853 GCF_001879085.1 Nicotiana attenuata
AAAAAACCCCGTTTTTTTGGGTTACCCTACGTCGTTACCCTTTATAGTTGATTCGCTGCCTTTACAACCCATTTGGTGAAGTTAATCAATTCGCAAGTAGGATGACCTCGTGCCCGTTTGATGCGGCAGACTCGAGTAGCCGACTGACATCCATTCCCCGAAGCGGCGAACGGCCATGGTGAGCTTGTTGCATTGAGCTTGTTAGGAGGCACCTTTATCATATTTGCGTGTATCTGATAGCGGTGGCACTTTCGGACATACTGGATGCAGTCTGTCTCCATATTCATTCAGAAATAACCAGCTCGGAGTATTTTCTTGGCTAAGACAAAACCATTCATATGCGGACCACAGGTCCCTGCATGAACTTCTTCCAACAACCTGGATGCTTCCCTTGCCTCGACACACCTTAGTAATCCCAAATCGGGAGTCCTCCTGTACAGGATTCCTCCGCTGTGAAAGAAGTGATTGGATAACCTTTGTAGTGTGCGCTTCTGAGTAGTGTTTGCAAGTTCTGGATACTCTCCTGGTGACAAATATTTCTTAATGTCATGGAACCATGGCTTTCCGTCTGCTTCTTCCTCGATTTTCAAACTCATGTCTGGCTTGAACTTCCTGAGCTTCTGCTTTACTGGCGGACACGTCGGATCTGTTGGCAGTTTGTGAGCTACAATAAATGTACTGAGACCGGTCATATCATCATATGACCAGGAAAATATGTCCTCATATCCCTTTAAGAACTTCGTGTACTCTTCCTTTTCTGATGGTGACAGGTGAACCCTGATGCGCGTTTCCTTGACATTCTCTGTATCCCCCAGGTTGATGACCTCAGTCTTGTCCAGGTTAGACTTAGGTCTATTCTCAAAGTCCTCGACCTCTTTAACGATCTCTTCTGGTATTTCATCTTCTTCTGAGTCTACATCCGTTTGTTGCGTTACCTCGTCGCATGTCACATTCATCGGTTCATCAAGATAAGTAATAGTAATGCCCGAAGCTCTCCGGGCCCTGGTGGTTCTGACAGACCAATTGTTGAGGCGCTCTGCTCGGTTCACTGTTTATATGGAAGGGCCTTCCTCCCCTTCCTCCTCGAGAATGACGTGACAATCCATATTGTCATCTTCCAAGAATAGGTTCTTCATTGCCGCTAATGCTTCATCTTCCTCCGACCCATATATGATGTCAACCGGCTGGAAAGTCTGTTCCAGGCGGGGTATAGGGTGCTCCAGCGAATAGTAAGGGCCGCGCCATGGTGGCGACCAGTTCTGGAATTCTTCCCAAGTATAACCGTAGCCTAACCCAAAAGTGGTGCCATGCTTCTTCAGTTTGATAGGCTTGGTGATTCCCTGGAGATTCTTGCCGAGCCCTTTGCCCGGTTCATACCCGCTCCAGTTTAGTATACTCTCTATCTTGTTATGCCACAACTTATCTTTCTCCACGGCGTTGACTCGCTCAATCTAGTGGTAAGTTTCTCCTCCTAGCTTCCTTCTTCCTTCAATTGCTGGGATGGTTTGGCGACTGTATATGGGGTTACTCCCGTCACCATGAATAATCACTTCTTGGTGATTCCACTCGAACTTTACTGCCTGGTGCAGGGTTGATGCTACGACTCCAGCGGCGTGGATCCAAGGTCGTCCCAGTAGTAAGTTGTAGGATGCTGGGATGTCTATTACTTGAAAATCAACATCGAACCAAGTTGGTCCCATTTGCAGACATAAACTAATCTCCCCAATAGTGGACCTTTGGGAACCATCAAAAGCTTTGACGTTGATAGCCCCATCCTTGATTTCATGCAGACTTTTCCCCAATGTTCTGAGGGTCACCAATGGACAAATGTTGAGGCTGGACCTTCCGTCAATCAAAGTCCTGGTGATGAAATAGTCCTCGCATTGCACAGTGATGTGCAACTCTTTGTTGTGGCCTAAACCTTCAGGGGGCAACTCATCCTCGTGGAAAGTGATTTTATGACTCTCCAATACCTGCCCGACCATGTTTGTCATCTCTCTTCCAGTTATATTGCTGGGTACGTATGCCTCGCTCAGTAGCTTCACCAGGGCGTTCTTGTGTGTCTCGGAGCTCTGCAGTAGAGCTAGGATGGAGATCTGCGCCGGTGTTTTATTTAATTGGTCGACAACTGAGTATTCTTTTGCCTGTATCTTCCGCCAGAGATCATCGGGCCCAGTTTCGATAGGCCGTCCAGAGGCCTGCTTACTTGATTCAACTAAGTGCTCCGGAGTATAAACCTTGCCGGTCCTGGTCACACCCTGTGCTACAATTGCTTCTCCGGACCTAGTCTTTCCCTTCCTTCTTGCCTCGGCGGTGTAATCCCAAGGTATGGCCTGTGTATGGAACGGTGTTACGGCTGACATCGCTACAGGAATGGGCACTCTCGTTTTAGGTGGCAATAAAACAACTTCGAATGGTACTTTCGGAGACCCAAACTCCACCTCAATCGGCTCTGCGGCCCTTTCAGATGATGGTGTTTCAAACTCGAGAGGCACAGACATGTTTACTTCATCATCCCCAGAGGGCTGGATCTGGACTACAATTGGATTCAGTGTGACGGCTGGTTTCTTAGGCTCGTCACCCTCGACAATTAATCCAATTGACCCCTTGGAGTCCCAATCATCTTCCACTTCGATCATGTGCACACCACCACCCTTATGATCAGGCAAGGGATTGTTGCTAACGTTGGGAGCAGGTTCCTTGGCCACTATGATTTTGTTGTCAATTAGAGCTTGGATTTTGTCTTTTAGAGATCGGCACTCATCGATGGTATGTCCTTTCATGCCGGAATGGTATGCACGGGTTTTGTTTGGGTTGACCCATTGGGAAGGATTTTCTGGAGTTATGGCAGGGATTGGGGTGATGTAACCAGCTGCTTTGAGTCTTTCGTATAGTTGGTCGATTGGCTCGGCGATGGCGGTGTATTGCCTGGGAGGTTTGCGGTCAAAGTTAGGCGTGGCCTGGGGAAATTTTGGCGGGCGGGAGGTGATTGGTAGTGGGTATAATAGGCTTGGTAGACGGGTGCAGGTTGGGAATATCTTGGTGAGGTGGGTTTATATGTGGGAGAGGGAGATGATTGGTAAGCGGGTGATGGGGTTTGGTAAGAAGGCGGGGGTGCTTGGTAGTTGGGGATAGGTTGGTATGTGATGGGGGTACCGGGTAGGCTTGGTATTTTATTGGGGACTTGGTTTGCTGTGCAACCATCACGGCACTCACGTCCTTTTTCTTGGACGCGCCACCAGATTGTAGGGCTTTGTTGGTATCCTGTAGTGCTTCAAAATTAGTGACTATTCCGCTCTTAATGCCCTCTTCAATCCTTTCTCCTAGCTTGATGATATCAGAGAATTTCTGGCCCTCTATCAACATTAACCTCTCATACTACTGCAGATCTTGCGCTCGGACGAAAAATCGGTTCATCTGTTCTTTCTCTAAGGCCGGCCTGACCTTAGCAGCCTCGAATCTCCATCGAGTAGCATACTCGCGGAATGTCTCAGTGGGTTTCTTTTTCAGATTCTGGATGTAGAAGATATCTAGTGCATTTTCTGTGTTGAACCTGAACCTGTCCATGAAATCGGACGCCATTCCTACCCAGCTCGTCCATTTCTTAGGATCTTGGCTAATGTACCAAGATAACGCATCGCCTTTCAAACTTCTCATGAAGAGTTTCATGCGAATCTTCTCGTCTCTTCCTACACCGACCAGTTTATCACAATATGTCCTCAGATGGACTCTAGGATCCCCTGAGCCGTCAAACATTTCGAACTTGGGAGGTTTGTACCCCTCGGGAAGTTCAATGTCCGGCTAGATGCAAAGATCCTCATAATTCAACCCTTCAATGCCTTTGTTTCCTTCC
>NW_017681565.1:5268-11113 GCF_001879085.1 Nicotiana attenuata
TTATTGATTTACCTCTTTTAATTTAGAATTAAATAATGTTTACAATTTTATAATGAGTTAATTAGTCTAATTCACATTTTAGAAAATTTAGAATTTTAAATTAAAAAAAGAGGGGAAAAAGAAAGAAAAGAAAAGAAAGTGAAAAAAAGGAAAGACTTTCGGAAGTGGGCTGATAACCTAACTAGCCCCAAAAATGCCCCAAACCCGGCTAAATCCGCCAAAACCCAAGCTCAAACCAACCCACACCGGGTCCAGCTCTTGTAGTCCCCAAACGACCCCGTTTCATTTGAGTTAATCACAGCCGTTGGATTTCGATCATCCAACGGCTCGGAACTAGCTGGTCACTTAATATAAAATTGTCCGAAGACGAACCCCCTCCCCCCAATCAGATCCACTCAATCACCATTCATCTCTCCAAAATCCAAACCCTAGCCACCTGAAGACCCCTTCACCGGCTCCGCCCGCCAGAAATCGCCCACGGCGGCGCCGATACTCCAATCACCCCCACCTTCACACCACAGAACCCCCATGACCACCCCTTTCCCAATCTCTGATTAGTTTCCCTCGAATCCCTCCAGATTTGGCCGAATCTTAGATCGAAAATCCGATCAAAACCCTAACTTTCCCAAATTATCCCAAAATCACATCCCATCATCCTTGACCTTCCCTCATCACGATTTCATCATTGATTTACCAAATACCCCTGCCAAAAACCCCAAATTCCAAATCTACAAAACAAAAAAGTCAGAAACCCTTAGCTTATTTGGTTTCAAGTTTCGAATCAGCCGGAAATACATGCTGGTTAATTGTTCTTGGCAAGAACAATTAATTAGCCTCAATTTCGGGAGAGTTCGGGTCCTTATCAAATGAGATTTAAGTCCTTTGATTTCTCTCAGGTAAATCTTTGCTTTCCTTTCCTCCCTTTATTTTCTTAGAGTCCTATTCCTCTCCCTTTCTTTAGGTTTACCTACATGTCTAGGTTTATTTTCGTTTTCAGTATCATATTTTGTATTGTTCCAAGTCACTTATGTTCTTTTCTTCTTTCCCTTAGCAAGTTGTTTTTATTTATAGGTTTCAGTTTTGTTGGTTTTAATTATTGGTTTGTTGGGATTTCAGTAAAATGAGTTTAATTAGTCAGTCGTCTTAATTAAATTAGTCCGGGGTGTTTAGAATAATTAAATCATGTTAGTTTAAGTTAAAGTTGGTTTTCAATTGATTCTACTGTTAATTTGCTTGTGCATAGGTTTAATAATTTGCATTTGAGTTTCATCCTAATATTAAGTTTAAGGCTTTCATCCGTGTTTGTGTCATTTCGGTTGAAATTGGGGTTAAATTATTTCTCTTGTATTTGTTTCATGTTTCAGATTCTGTTCATGCAAATTGAGTTTATTTTTAGTTTAAAGTTTATTTGCTCAATGGTCTCTTCTTTGATCTTTTTGTGTGTACTGATTTTGGCCTTAGGATGTTAGTCTTGATTTGTCCACAATTAGGAACCCTAGGGACCTAAGTGTACAAGGAAATTTTAGGCAGAGGCTGTAATAAACAAGCTTTAGAAGAGCATTTCAGGTTTTTTTTTTCAATTTGAGGAATGTCAGAACACTCTAGAAAAAGGGGTAGCTGGCCTCATTTGGTTAGTACAAAGGTACTGAAACCAATGGGAAAAGACCAGCTGTCCAAGTTGGTTGGAATATGCTTTTAGTGGCTGAGGAATAATCCCTCCAGCACATGGAATCTTTGGTACCTATATATGGTACCATATCCATACAGAAAATCAGACGGGATTAACCTAGAAAACTCTAAAAGTTCCCTGCATATTTTCATTCTAAGTTTACTAAAAAGCATACTAGTTTTCTCTCAAAAAAGGGTTCTATTTCATCGGGTTTTCTCGGATTCTAAGGTTGAAATAGAGCTGGTCATTTGAAGCAGTGGTTTCTGTTGCTATGTTGGTGCTGTTTTTTTTTCTGTGGATTTTCTCTTGCTTCGACACTCAAAATTTTCCTTATTTTTGCTGCTGTAACCAGGTACTGCACCAAACCATTGAAATACAAAGCTGAAACTTGTTTGGTTGGATGATTGGAGTTGTAGATCTATATTTCTTCTTTTATCTAGAACATTATTTGGTTCTTCTTCCTGTTTTATTCTTTCTCTTCATCTATTTAAATTCTCATGTCATTATGTAAATTGAGGCCTATTTTCTGTTCAGTTTTTGTCTTAGCTTTTAAGCTGAAAATTAGCAATGGAATTCTCATGTGTACTTAAAGACTGGACTATTATTTAGTTTGTATATGTGGGGCTGTTTTAGATTTTTAGATAAACATTAGTATAAGTTATGATGAAATGTCAATGCTACAGCTAGATTTCTTCTTCACTAGCATGACTGTAATGTACACGACACTTGGAAGTTTTAGAAGTTCTGATTTAGAATGAAGATTTCAATTGAAAAGTTTCTTTACACATTCCACAAATAAGAGTTAGTCTCTTTATAAGAAAAGGATTCAAACATTTGGCCTTTAATTTCTACTGATTCCATAATTTATATGAGGCTGTTCTTCCGCGATTTCAAAAGTGATGTGGATTCCAATTTGGTCTTTTGGCATTTGATACATGTTAATCAGTTAGGGTCCATTGTATATGTGTTTCTTTATAACTCATGCAATTTGGTTTAAAGGTTCTGTTTGTGATTGCAATATTTGTTTGTAGCATTTAAAACTGGGCTATTAAAAGAAAACTGGGCCTGCCGATGGCCCAGGTCACGATTCTTAGCCAAGTCGGATCCCTCCAATTCGAATTCCCCTTGATTATGCATTTGGGCACGATTTTGGGAGCCCGTTTGATGACATCCCCACTCCCTTTTATTTTGCTTGCTTAATATTATACTGGACTACTATTGGCCCAGTTTCTCTTGTCTGAATTAGTACCAAACTTGTCTTGACATTAAGCCCAACTACTTGTAAGCAAGAACTCCTTTATGGCCTTAATTAATTGAGCCTTTTAAGATTGAGGTGTGCCATCTTTCCCTAGATAACCCATGGCCCTCATACAAATTGTTAACTTAGTATTAAAATAAGCTCAAATAATCGTAGATTGCTTTAAGCGCAATTAAATTATTACAACCACGGGTACGGTTCCCGTGACGTGGTTGTGATAACTAGTGTACCTTTAGATTCCCTTTATAATATATACCTTTTTTTAAAAAAAAAATAATTTGAGGTGTGCCATGTTTAAAACCCATAATATATGGCCCTGACAAATTTAATTCAAGAGTTAATACTTCTAAAATCAGGGTGTGCCATCAATTAAATTTTTCATGGCCCTTGCAAACATTGTTATTAATTTTCCTAATTACTTTAGGCGCGTTCTTTAAATTAATTGTTAATTACTAAGTTCGGGTGAACATTTCATGTGACCCAAGTTCAATTCCTCAACAATGTTAAATAGAACGTGCTGCGAACCGCGGTGCATTTCATGTAGCGTGGTTCAAGGCGTATTTTAAATAACGTTGAATCTTCCTAAAACCAGTTTAACTTAATAATACACAATAGGTTTAAAACATGTAATAAATCGGATAATGGGCCAATTTTGACAGTTTAAGCGACCTGCTAGAACCATGGAACCCGGGAATGCCTAACACCTTCTCCCGGGTTAACAGAATTCCTTATCTGGAATTTATGGTTCGCAGACTTTAAAAATAAAAGTCGAATTTCGTTGATTTGGGATTTTAAAATAAACCGGTGACTTGGGACACCAAATAAACTATCCCAAGTGGCGACTCTGATAAATAAATAATTTCATTTCGAATAATGTCACTTTAGTTGGAAAAACTCCCTTATATACCCCCTCTTGGTGTGTAAAAAAGGAGGTGTGAAAGCTGATCCAGCCTTGTTCTATTTGATACGACCTCTAACAGAAAAGTGGGTCACGCGTACGTGTGCACCATATTTATAGAAGACTCAGAAGGGAGGCGTTAGAAGACAGTTTAATGTAGTTCAAACAATATCAAAGCGGTAAATAAGTGGCAATTAGCACATTAAGCCCACAGAAACAGTAATATCAACAAACAATAAAGCAAAGTACAAATTAGATTACAAGCTCAAATTCTGAACCTTGAACCAGAAGTTCTGGGTTCTTATCTCTAGCAGAGTCGCTAGAGATGTCACACCTCCTTTTTCCTGAGGGGATAGGGAGTTTTCCAATTTAAGTGACATTAATCGAAATGAAATTATTTCTTTAGTTTAGAGTCGCCACTTGGAATAATTTATGATGTCCCAAGTCACCGGTTTATTTTAAATCCAGATCGAAGAAATTTGACTCTATTCTAAAGACTGCAAAATCAGAAGACCGGGTAAGGAATTATGTTAACCCGGAAAAAGGTGTTAGGCATTCCCGAGTTCCACGATTTTAGCACGGTCGCTTTTAATCATACCTGGCTTAATTAAGTTATTTAATTATGTGTTTTAGAACCTATGTGCATTTTACCTTTTACCGATTTTAGATTACTTGATTATGGCATTATGAAATTAATTTGAAATGAGTCACGCGTACGTGTACTCGTTCTGTTTGGTGTGTCGAAGTCATGTCACACATACGTGTACAAAACTAATATTACTTTATTATTAATTAAGAATGTTTGGCCAAAGTCGCGCGAACGCGTACTTTGCTTTTAATTTGAAAAATCATAATTATGTCACGTGAACATGTACATAATCAGGATAATTGATACGTCGCACCTAAAACATGCTAGTGCATTCATGGTTGTTTGTTTCCTAAATTGAGATTATTGCAAGGCCATGAATTATGGAGTAGTTCTGGACCATATCCCAGCATTGCTATTAATGAGAAGACATTGCTGCTGCTTTACTTCTTTCTTGATTGAAATACACTGCTGTTACTGAGCAAGATGTCCAAAATATGGCCACCAGTTTAGAATTTTAAGAGGAATAATTGGTGAGCATCAGGGGAGGCTATTAATGAACAATGAATATGTGAGGAGTAAATTGTTACCACTATTGAATTCTGATTCATGCCCAACTTTAAGGAAATCAGACATGGCTTTTAGAATGACACACTTTTCTTATTAAAACAAAATATTTGACCACAATAAAATAGTGGAAGTTGCAACTGTCAACTGATTGATCCTAAGGTCCAACTAGAAGAAAAGAGTTCACTGAACAATTGAAATTAAGAGATCGTACATAATAGAAATAGAGAACTACTAAGTCACATAATATGTCAAAAACTATTGGGTTATTACCACTGTGGCCCGATTGTTTCCAAAAAATCCAACCCAAATTCTCAAACCCTACTCTTCCTTATTTCTAATTTACTCAATTAATCTAACTGTTGGCTTCACAAACAAAATAAAGATAGCACATTACCCTTAAACATTTAGCAAACCAGAACTAAACGAATACCAAAATAAGAAAGGCATTTACAAGAAATTAGGCAGAGAAGCAAATAGAGCTCTTAAGCAAAAATGAAATGACTGAAGATCAGCATAACAACAGTGATTACATAAATATTCTGATTCGGAATTCACACAGTTTCACTACCCAATCAAAGTGAGGTGCAAAGGTTTCATCACTTACCTAATTTTGCCAAAGTAAACAGAAATCTTGGCCAAATGAAAGCTTAACAAGCATTACGCCACAACAATTTCATCTACGACGTTCAAACAGACCCAGAATACTAAAACGATTTTCAGCTAATTTGAGCTGTATTTCGTTTAAAAATTAGATAAACGAAATCTTCAATGGTCTTAAGAACTAATTCAAGATCATCATTATTTAGGTACTCTGGAAGCTGAAGTGTTCTCTTCGATCTCCAGCTATCAACGGACCATTTTTTA
>NW_017681566.1:0-2724 GCF_001879085.1 Nicotiana attenuata
TCCATGATCAATTCCTATTCCACATTAACATACAAATTAGACCAATCTTTCCATTATATTTGACAAAGCAACTTTCATATTAAACCTTCTTTTGTACCTTAGTATGCGCCTTTGATTCTGAAATGGTTCCATCAGTGTAATGACAAAAAAACTATGCTCTCTTTGCATATTAATCACCCTAGGAAAGGCATGTTGTGTATTTACAGACCTTATATTCCAAATTAGTAATTTGATCATCATTTAGTTGTGGAAGTGCCCTTCGGGCATTACTATTGTAGGTTGTGGTGCTTCCTTTTTTGTGCCTACTTCTTGCTTTTCTTACCTACCTTGGCACTAGATCTAGGAGATAAGTTAGCCTCCCTTGACACTTGTTTGAAATTTCCAGCTGTGAACTCATCATCTCTTTAATTGTCAAATTGTTGCATTTCTATTAAGACTTTATCAATCGCCGCAGGAGCCACATTGTGTGCCGCTCGGTCATGTAAGGTCTGAATAGAAGTCTTCAAAAGCACATTGATCTGAAGCTGAATAGTCTGTTCAGTTCCTGATTTACAAGCCAATGGAATTGGTGCCATGACTCTTGTTGCCTTTGGTACTATAGCCTGATCATTCTAGCTTTTAGACATCACATTTGCCTCCTTTATCACACTAGCATTATGCTGCATAACTCCCAAATTGTAACGACACGGCCGGTCGTTTTGAGATTTAGATCTCCGATCCCCTATTAACTTCCTCGCCCGTATCTTTTCTGCTATTGTGACTTGCCGGGAGGTTTCATTTTGGTTTTTGAAAGTGTTTGGGACACTTAATCCCTAAATGGTGGCTTAAGTCTTAGAATTTGGACCGTAGTTGGAACTGTGTGAAGCCGACTCCGAAATGGAGTTCCGCCAATTCCGTTGGCTTCGTTGGGTAATTTTGGGCTTAGGGGCATGTCCGGATTGTATTTTGAAGGTCCGTAGCTTGTTTAGGCTTGAAATGGCAAAAGTTAAATTTTTGGAGTTTTGGACCGGTAATGAAATTTTTGATATCGGGGTCGGAATCCAATTCCGAAAGTTGGAGTAGATCAGTAATGTTGAATATGACTTGTGTGCAAAATTTGGGGTCAATCAAATGTGGTTTGGTTGGTTTCAGCATCGGTTGTCGAATTTGGAAGTTTCAAGTTTCTTTAAGTTTGGATTGGAAGGTGATTCGTGACTTTAGTTGTTTGATGTGATTTGAGGGCTTGAATAAGTTCGTATGGTGTTTTAGGACTTGTTGTTAAGTTTTGTTGAGGTCCCAGGGGCCTCGGGTGTGCTTCGGATGCTCAACGGATCATTTTGGACTTTGGAAAGATAGTAGATTTTTCTAGTATTTTTGTTGCAGAAGTTTGTTCTTCGCGTTCGTGAAGAGGATCTCGTGTTTGTGAAGGAATGGTCAGTGGAATCATCGCGAACGCGAGGATTAGGACGCGTTCACGTAGAAAAAGAATAGAACAGCTAGGACCCCAAGGATTTGATCTATGCGTTTGCGTAGGGGAGAACGAGTTGGCGAAGGGTCTGGTAGGTGAAGCTATGCGTTCACGAGAGGACTCTTGCGTTCGCGAAAGAGGAATTTCGATCAGTGGATTTTTTTTTCTGTGCGAACGCAAGGATATGGCCGCGTTAGCGAAGAAGGATTACCTGGGCAGTACTTAACATTTCAAAAACGAGGGTTAGCCATTTTTATCAAAACATGAGTTTGGGAGCTCGAATTTGGACGAGATTTTGAGGGATTTTTAGAGATATCAAGTGGGTAATGATTCTTAATTTGATTTTGGTTATATCCCACTAATCTATCATAAATTTTATCATTTAATTTCGGAATTGGAGTAAAAAATTGGGAAAAATAGAAAGAAGTTCTTAAACTAAGATTTCGAGTTTTGATTGAGATTTTGATATCAAATTTGGATAATTTTGGTACGAATGAACTCGTGAGTGAATGGGTGTTCATAATTTGTGACTTTTACCTGATTCCGTGATGTGAATCCGGGGAGGCTTTTTGGGCAATTTTTTCAATTTCTTGCCTTAGCTTTGTTTCATTAGTTAGATTAGTTTCTTATAGCTATATTTATGTTATGTAATTGATTTGGCTATATTTGGGCCATCCGGAATAGGATATTCGTGAAAAGAGCATTGTGACAGATTGATTTGAGCTTGGTTCGAGGTAAGTGGCTTGCCTAACCTTATGTGGGGGAACTCCCCTTAGGATTTGGTACTGTTTGATATGTGAGAGCCGTGTACGTGAGGTGACGAGTACGTACACAGGCTATTTGTCGTAAAACTCCATTTTTTACTAAGACATAACCCGTTTCTCCTTATTTGAACTACACTAGCATATGCAACTATCCTGGTTAGATTAGAATAGCAACCTACGTGATATAACTGCCTATTTGAACTCTGTGCAAGATGCTTAGTGCAATTTCCTGCTTTTTTTGACTGAACATAGCCTAAACGGGAGGGTTTCTTGTTGTAATTGTTATTTCTGTTGGTTGAGCTGCATATTTACTTTGGGACTACGGAACGGTATTTCGGGAGATTCCCCTGTTTTACATATTTACTTTGGGACTACAGAACGGTATTCCAGGAGATGGCCCTGCACATTTATATTTGGGACTACGAGACGGTATATATATAACAGTAGGGCTCTGATCTGATCTCGTCACTACTCGGTCGAAGTTAGTCTTGGCACTTACTGGGTACATTATGG
>NW_017681566.1:5581-11109 GCF_001879085.1 Nicotiana attenuata
AGCAATAAAAGTCCAATGATCGTACTCATGCTGAAGGGGTGAGAATTGAAATGCTTACTTTGAGCAATCAACATTGGGTTCAATTGGTATAGTACTCTTGAAATGGCAAATCTGAGGAAGTTGTTTAGCTTTTTGGAAGTCCATAGGGAATGTTTGCATGGCAGCTTTGAAGCATTGACAAATAGTTTTACGATCTTATTGTGAGGCATCAGCCACTTTAGCCAAATCTTGCAATCCAAAGCAACAATTTGGGCTAGGTGCTGCAACTTTACCTAGTAAATACCCTTCACAAGAGCTCACTTTTGATATTACATCACTACACTGAATATCTGCATTTGTTTGGCCTAAAATTAGAGACAAAGCAAACAATGCTAGAAGGATTTTTGCCATTTTTCTTAATGGGTGGAAATAGATTATTTTTTAGTGTGAAAGGTTTTGATGGTTTTCTATGAGAAAAGCTTTAAATAGAGATGTTGTATGAATAACTAAGACTAAAGACTATTTATAGTGGTTTTGAAGAGTTGAGTATTTAATTTATTACTCCTTTTAACATTAATGTGAAAGCCATCTCTTCACTTGGTTTGTTACACTGGAAAGGATGTAATAAATAAAGTGATCTTCAGTCATTGTATATACTAGATTCGTTATTTATATTGGGGTAAGAAGAGTTTGATTAGTTAAATATTTCTAGTTTTAGGCTTTACTATGATGCCATCTCTTCCCTTGATCTTTTTTATACGGGATAAGAATGTAACAAATAAAGTCATTGTCCGTCATTGTAAAATTATATTCCTTATTAAATTGGGGTAAATTTATATCACTATTTGTTGCATCATACGAATTAGCCTCCAAAATACATTAATATGGAATACTTAAAGAATTTCAATTATACCCATTGAAAAAAAGTTGCCTAAATTTTTTATATGTTATATATAATAGGTAAGTTCTTTCCGTTATTTTTGATAGGACGACTTAATGACTAATTATTCATAAAATGTGTCTATTTGTGGCTACTTCCGTAGTTCTCTCTTCTTGTTTTGCACCCGTTTGCGACAAGCATTATGGTGTCTATTGGGATCTTAAGGTTGAAAAAATATGGTAAAAATTGCACGGGGCACTCTATTTGGCCATCCCCATTTAGCATATACACATATTTTAAAAAATATTTAACTTATACCCTAATTTTAACAACTTCAGATGCCTCCTCTTCTTCCTCCTGACCTACGCACTCCTTACTTCCTCCTCTTCTTTTCCTCTTCTTCTTCTTTTCTTTCTCAAACACATGAGACTTCTTCTTCGATGGTGAATGACAGAGGTAATGATAAAGTAATAAGAGGAAATTAGAGAGCACCAACTCTAGCAAAACAATTTGCAACAAATTGGTTCTTTGGCTGCTTGGTAGTCTAATGAGGATTTCATAAAGGCTGCTTGGTAGAATCCTCAACTTTAATTAAATTTATTTTACAGTTATACTTGTATCACAATAGTTTATTCTTTCAATTTGTTCTCAATATCACTGATGTGGAAATTTGCGCTACGAATTATCTGAAGTGTGCACTATCTGAAGTTCAAATATAACAAGCTAATTTTGTCCTGAAGTTTGCACTACAAATTAAAGAACTTCAGACTAATTTGTCTGAAGTTTGCACTATGAAGTGATATTTTTCCATTACCTTTGCAAGTTAGGCCAAACTTTAGGTGAAAATATTTTGATGTTTTGCTTTAATAAGGCCACACTTCAGGAAAAAAAAAATCAAGTTCAAACTTCAGACATACACAATTGAATTGAAGTTTGCCCTTGCTATGAACTGAAGTTTGCCTGATTGCCTTTGCAAGTCAGGCCAAACTTCAGGCAAAAATATCTCGAGTTTTGCTTTGATAAGGCTACAATTCAGGCAAAAAATTCTATAGTTCAAACATCAAACATACACAATTGAACTGAAATTTGCCCTTGCACTACGAATTGAAGTTTGCGTGATGGCCTTTGCAAGTCAGGCCAAACTTCAGGCAAAAATATCTGAAGTTTTTCTTTGATAAGGCTAGACTTCAGGCAAAAAATTCTGAAATTCAAAATTCAGACATAAATTTTTGTTACTTCAGGCCCGTATGTCTGAAGTTACCCCGAAAAGTAGGTACACTTGTAATTTTTTGTGCAAAGCGGGTATAAGTTAAATGCTGACCCAAAAACTGAGTATAGATGCAAATGCCCTAGAAATGTGCAGTAAGAAGTCCAATCGGCACAAAGGCCCCATTTTGTTGCCCTACAAAATGGACGTCCATCTAATGGATCTATCACCGAGTGTCCTAATTAATGGGGGAGCGACACAAATATCTTACATTAGAGCCACCTCTTAAGTTGTGTCTTATTTTTGTAAAATCTTGAAATTGTACCCAGCTACAAGTAAGTTTCTATTATTTTGACAAAAATACCCCTACCCTGATGTATATAACGTGATCAGCTCCTCCTCCGTCAAAATTCTTCAATTTTTTCTCACAGTAGCTTCATCAAAGTAGCTCGATCTGCTTATTGAGAGTATATACACGGGTGTATACTTATTTGTTTGTACAAGTAGGTGTAGTATAAGAATTAGTTAGTGGTTAGTATAGCTGTACACAACTATACATATATGTATAAATAGTTTAGTTATTTTTGTAGCTAATTGAACTTTCCTTTTGTAATTTTCTATTACTAGTTCATTTCAATAAAAGAAAAGTTCCAGAAGTTTCTCTCAACAAAGTAGGGTTCATTAATGAAAAGTGCAGGAAGCCAGACTCAAAGTACCCTAGTTACGATCAATGGGCACTCTATAACGACATGGTCACGTCGTGGATTTTGAATTCCCTCTCGAAGAATTTAGCGGACAGTCTACAATATGTTAATGATGCTTAGGAACTTTGGCAGGGATAAGAGGATAGATATTATCTGACAAATGGAGCAAAATTATACCAATTGCAAAAAGAGATAAACGATTTGAGTTAAAGAAACTTAGATATCACTGGGTATTACACTATTACGAAGGAGCTCTGAGAAGAGCTAAACAATAAAAAGACTTCATATTCCGAAGTGTATCATGCCGTCTAGCTTTTTAGACAATACTGGAAAGAAGAATTTTTGGTCGATGGAGAGTGCTAAGTATGCCTCACACGTGAAGACTGGTGAACAGTGTGGTTCATTGGTGGAAGTTTTGGTTGATGATGGTGGTTCATGCTAGTAGCTAGTAGGTAGTGGCCTGATTGGGTAAAGTAAGAGGCTGGCCAGAAAGATATGAGAGATGGTTGGAGACAGGTGAGAGTGGTGGTGGGTGTGAGGAGTTAAGAAAATTTCTGGGTGACGAGTGGCTGTGTCGCCATTAATAGTGTAGTATGACAACTGTATAAATAGGCAATCCGAGAAGTTGAGATGCGCTGATTGGGAGATGTGTAGGTATTATAAGACCGATGGAGGCGCGCAATTCAAAACACCGGTTGAGCCATTGTTTGTGGAGAAGTGATGGGGTCATAGTGGACAGTTAGTTTGTGTGCGAGGTGAGAGGGTAGATGGAAGTTGTATGTGGTGTTTGAGTGTTTGTTGGAGGGAGAGTGATGCTGGTTCAAAGTGGTGGGGATAGTGGGTGGTGGTGGTTTGAATAGAGCGCGTGAGCCTAGGGCCTTATTAGGATGGTTAGTGGTGATGTCAGAGGGAGATGGTTGTGTGTAGGAGGTGAGTATGGTGGTGGGATGGTTCGCATAGGTCGGGCGGTGGAGTTGAGTAAATGAGATTTTAGGTAAAGGGGGTCCGTAGTAGGAGGTTAAAAAATCGGGTGGCGTAAGGACAAGTTAATATGTGGAAAATATGGGGTTGAATAGCATCTTAATGGAATTACGATATGATTCCAAATACTGGAGTCTAATACGGCCGATCTTACTTAGATAAGAGGGGTAAGGTCTCATGACGAGTTACCCGGGTTTGGTGGATGGTTGGCTAGTTTAAAAATAGGTTAGGGTCGGGTTAAAATTACCCACCATTTAAAATTGGGCTGGGGAATTGGGGTTCAAAGTATATGTTTGGTGGAAGTGAGGCTAACATATAGAAAAAAAAGATCACAAACAATGAGCGGTTAATGGATTAGAGAGGTCTGAATAATTAAGATTTCAGACTTTAGAATATGTATAAATTTAACATGCAAGCTTAATGTCGAAGAATCTGGATGATTTAAGATCCAGACCAACGTATCAATCTGTCCTCCAGTTTTATGGTTAAATTTATCTACCATAGAGGTGTCGATATGTAGTAGAAAGCTAATGGACTCTGAAAACATAATTTAAAAGGCTAAAATGATTTATAACCATATAATAACAAAGTGTTCTAATAAAAGAAACAGAAGGAAGCATTGCACGCGTGCATTCTATTAGTGAGTCACACAGTTATGATAAACCTTAATTAGACCTTGAACAGGGTAATAGTTGCAATTTATGCAATTACTAGGCTTTAAAAAATAGAGAGAGAGAGGAGAGAAAGATTGTGAAAAAAAATAAAAATTTTTGTGTTTGTATTTAGAAAAAATTCTGTACGATTTGCTCATATATTTGAGAGCGAATATGAAGAATCCGCCAGATTATAGATGAATAGCATAATGGAGAGGGAGATTAATTACTTTGGAGAAATAATTATGATGGGGATTTTAAATGGATGAATAAGGGAAATATAATCAATTTAAACAAATTAAAATAATTTATGGGGAAAAGTATAATAATGCTTGGCATGCTTGTTATGCATACATATGCTATTATTGTAAAGTTTGATTCGCTATTAATAAACTAAAAATTATAGTAAGGGAAAAATTGTGCGTCACTGTACAAGCACAACGGTAAGGGTCAATTGCGTGAAGCACTCAACAAGGATATCTTCGCATAAAGATTTACAGCATCAATGAGTTACTATAATCACATGATAAAAAGATAAAACACAGTTATCAGCAAGAACAAAAGAGTGATTATAGCAGATGCCATTATGAGATGAAATACATGGCAATAATTCTCACGGGGTGAGCTATCGCCCGCACACCTGCCACTTGGCAATGTACCGTCACCTCAATTCCTAGTCATATTTGCACATTAGTTTTCGGGGTTTCGAACCCTCAGAATAAGTTTGGAAAGCGTTAACTTACCGCAACCAAGCCAAAATCCTATGTCGCGACGCCCTTGTGCTCTGCAATCGGCGCTCCAAATGTCCGAATCCAACTAAAAGCAATAAATAGCAACTCAATATAGCAAAAGAACACTCATTCCATGCAGCAAACAAAACTATCATAGACCAAAAATCCTGACATTGACTCCAAACCTGGCCCGTGAGTCCACGTCTCCAAATCCAAGACACAACGGTATCACTAAGCTAGAAAGACCGCGCACTCTCCCTCAGCTGAGTCACCATACAGTGAGCGAAATTCATCAAAACTCTGACTTCCACCATTTACCCATCAAATCCTCAAATCCAGAGACCTCACCATCCCACATTTCTAACCCCTCATTTTCACCCCTAATATTATTTG
>NW_017681567.1:0-713 GCF_001879085.1 Nicotiana attenuata
GTAATTTCTTGAATAGTCTTTGTACCTTTGATGGATCCTAATTCTACTCCCGTCGGCGGCTCACAATCGAACCTCAGCTAATTTTCCAGCTGGAACCCCGAATGCACATTTCACGGGATTCAGCTTCAAGTTGTACCTTCTCAGTCTATTGAAGAATTTCCTCAAATCTTCCATGTGATCAGCGGCTTTCTTGGACTTAATGATGATGTCGTCTACAAACACTTCGATTTCCTTGTGTATCTTGTCGTGGAAAATGGTGGTCATGGCCCTCATGTAGGTGGCCCCTGCATTCTTTAATCCAAACGGCATTATCTTGTAGCAATACATCCCCCATGGCGTAATGAAAGCTGTTTTCTCAGCATCCTCTGCATCTATCCATATCTGATGGTACCCAGCAAAACAATCAACAAATGGCTGCAGCTCATGCTTGGCGCAGTTGTCAATCAAGATGTGCATATTCGGCAAGGGGAAGTCGTCTTTTGGATTGGCCCGGTTGAGATCCTGGTAGTCGACATAGACTCTGACCTTCCCATCCTTCTTTGGTACTGGCACAATGTTGGCTAACCATGTTGGATACTCTACCACCATGAGAACCTTAGCTTTGACCTGTTTAGTGACCTCTTCCTTGATTTTCAAACTCATATCTGGCTAGAATTTTCTGAGCTTCTGCTTTACTGGCGGACAGGCCGGATCAGTCGGCAATTTGTGAGCCA
>NW_017681567.1:3082-7972 GCF_001879085.1 Nicotiana attenuata
TGACGGTTTCTTGCGATGATCGGCTGAAGTTACTTTGGAATTTTGAGGGTCCTCATCAAAATTCTGCCCCAGTTTCCAATTGCAGGGGAAATGAAACATTTATTGAATTATGACCGAACCCATAAGGTTGCCTACGTATACCATCTTAAACGGGAATCAGGTCAGACGCAGTTCAAATTACATCATAAAGGAAATCATAAATGGTTACACATAGTATCGCTTCACTACATCTGAATTGATCGGCTTCGGCCAAACTTCTCCGTCCATTTCTGCAAGTATGAGGGCTCCTCCTGTTAGAACCCGGTGAACCATGTACGGACCCTGCCAGTTGGGAGAGAACTTCCCTTTGGCCTCATCCTGATGCGGGAAAATCTTCTTTAACACCAGCTGCCCCGGTGCAAACTGTCTCGGCTTGACTCTTTTATTGAAGGCTCTGTACATTCTGTTTTGATGAAGCTGACCGTGGCAAACTGCATTCATTCTTTTTCCATCTATAAGAGCTAACTGATCGTAGCGACTCTTTACCCCTTCTGCATCGTCGAGTTCTGCTTCCTGTATGATCCTCAAGGAAGGAATTTCTACCTCGGCGGGAATGACCGCCTCTGTACCATAACCAGCATGTAGGGAGTTGCCCCGGTTGATGTGCGGACTGTGGTGCGGTACCCCAATAAAGCAAATGATAATTTCTCATGCCACTGCTTATGCTTTTCTATCATCTTCCTTAGAATTTTCTTGATGTTCTTGTTGGCGGCTTCTACGGCTCCATTCATCTGAGGCCTGTAAGCTGTGGAATTCTTGTGTTTGATCTTGAAGGTTTCACACATAGTCTTCATCAAGTCACTGTTGAGGTTGGAACCATTATCAGTAATGATTGATTCTGGAATCTCGAACCGACAAACGATATGGCCCCGGACAAAGTCTGCCACGACTTTCTTAGTTACTGCTCTGTAAGATGCTGCTTCGACCCACTTGGTGAAATAGTCGATCGCTACTAGGATAAACCTGTGCCCGTTGGAAGCGGCAGGCTCGATTGGTCCAATAACATCCATTCCCCAAGCGGCGAACGGCCACGGTGAGCTTGTTGCATTAAGCTCATTTGGAGGCACCGTTATCATGTCTGCATGTATCTGACAGCGATGGCATTTTCGGACATACTGGATGCTGTCTATTTCCATAGTCATCCAAAAGTAACCAGCCCGGAGTATCTTCTTTTCTAAGACAAAACCGTTCATATGTGGACCGCAGGTCCCAGCATGAATTTCCTCTAGTAGTTTGGATGCTTCCTTTGCGTCGACACAGCCTAGTAATCCCAAATCTGGAGTCCTCCTATACAGGATTCCTCCGTTGTGAAAGAAATTATTGGACAATCTTTGAAGCGTGCTCTTTTGAGTAGTATTTGCAAGCCCTGGGTATTCTCCTTTTGCCAAATATTCCTTGATGTTATGAAACCAAGGCTTTCCGTCTACTTCTTCTTCGACGTCAGCACAGTAAGCTGGCTGATTGTAGATCTTTACGGGAATAGGATCAATGAAATTCTTATCTGGATGTTGTATCATAGAGGCCAGGGTAGCCAATGCATCGGCGAACTCATTCTTGACCCTGGGGACATGTTGGAATTCCGTCTTTGTGAACCTTTTCCTCAATTCTTGTACATGGTGTAGGTATGGGAGTATCTTGGAGTTCTTGGTTGCCCATTCTTCTCGGACCTGATGTATAAGCAAGTCTAAATCACCAATCACTAGTAACTCTTGGATGTTCATGTCAATGGCCATCTTGAGCCCTAAGATGCAGGCTTCGTACTCGGCCATATTGTTAGTGCAGGGGAACCTGAGCTTGGCGGATACCGGATAATGCTGGCTGGTTTCTGACACTAGAACTGCTCCTATGCCAACTCCTTTGAAATTTGCTGCACCATCGAAAAACATCCTCCAACCATCATAGGATTCTGCAATGTCTTCTCCTACAAATAATACCTCCTCATCAGGAAATTACGTCTTTAGGGGTTCGTATTTTCCGTCCACAAGATTTTCCGCAAGGTGATCCGCTAGTGCTTGTCCCTTGATTGCCTTCTGAGTCACGTAGACAATGTCGAATTCACTCAACAGGATTTGCCACTTGGCTATCTTGCCAGTGGGCATGGGCTTCTGGAAGATGTACTTCAAAGGATCCATCCTTGATATGAGATACGTAGTATAAGCACAAAAATAGTGCCTCAACTTCTCAGCTACCCAAGTCAGAGCACAGCAGGTGCGTTCCAAGAGAGAATACCGGGCCTCGTATGGGGTGAACTTCTTACTGAAATAATAGATGGCCTGCTCCTTCCTCCCTGTTTCATCATGTTGCCCCAGAACACATCCGAATTCTTCATCCAATACCGCAAGGTAGAGTATTAGGGGTCTACCTGGCTCGGGCGGGACCAAAACTGGCGGTGTTGACAAGTACTCCTTGATTTTGTCGAAGGCCTTTTGGCAGTCATCGGTCCATTTGGTAGCGCCGTCCTTCTTCAGCATCTTAAAGATTGGCACACAGATGACAGTAGATTGTGCTATGAACCGGTTGATGTAGTTAAGTCTCCCCAAGAAACTCATTACTTCTTTCTTATTCTTTGGCGGTGGGAATTCTTGAATAGCTTTGACCTTTGATGGATCCAATTCTATCCCTCGGCGGCTCACAATGAACCTCAGCAATTTTCCAGCTGGAACCCCGAATGCACATTTCACGGGATTCAGCTTCAAGTTGTACCTTCTCAGTCTATTGAAGAATTTCCTCAAATCTTCCATGTGATCAGCGGCTTTCTTGGACTTAATGATGATGTCGTCTACAAACACTTCGATTTCCTTGTGTATCTTGTCGTGGAAAATGGTGGTCATGGCCCTCATGTAGGTGGCCCCTGCATTCTTTAATCCAAACGGCATTATCTTGTAGCAATACATCCCCCATGGCGTAATGAAAGCTGTTTTCTCAGCATCCTCTGCATCTATCCATATCTGATGGTACCCAGCAAAACAATCAACAAATGGCTGCAGCTCATGCTTGGCGCAGTTGTCAATCAAGATGTGTATTTTCGGCAAGGGGAAGTCGTCTTTTGGATTGGCCCGGTTGAGATCCTGGTAGTCGACATAGACTCTGACCTTCCCATCCTTCTTTGGTACTGGCACAATGTTGGCTAACCATGTTGGATACTCTACTACCCTGAGAACCTTAGCTTTGACCTGTTTAGTGACCTCTTCCTTGATTTTCAAACTCATATCTGGCTAGAATTTTCTGAGCTTCTGCTTTACTGGCGGACAGGCCGGATCAGTCGGCAATTTGTGAGCCAAAATGGATGTGCTCAGACCAGTCATGTCATTGTACGACCAGGCAAATATGCCCTCATACTCCTTAAAAACTCTGTATATTCTTCCTTCTCTGATGGTGACAAATGAACGTTGATTCGTGTTTCTTTTATGTCCTGCATCTCCCAGGTTGATGATTTCGGTCTCGTCCAGATTGGACTTAGGTCTATTCTCAAAATTCTCAACTTCTTTAACAATTTCTTCCGGTATATCACCTTCCTCTGAATCTATGTCCGTTTGTTGCGTTGTCTTGTTGCAAGTCACAGTCATCGGTTCATCAAGATAAGTAATAGTAATGCTGTATAAGTAATGTAATGAGAGAAAATAATAGGAGTAAGATTTATAAGAAAACCGAATTGCTTTTGATAAATTCCATAAATGTTTTAAACATCGGAGCTCTTTCTTGCCAAAACAAAAATGCAAAAGAAAAGTAAACTAGTAAAAATAAAATATTGCATGGTGCTTGTTCAGCCTTGCTACCCCGAGGCACGCCGGGCTCTGGTGGTTCTGACGGTCCAATTGTTGAGGCATGCTCCTCCGCTTACAGCCTGTATGGAAGGGCCTTCCTCCCCCTCCTCCTCAAAAATAACACTGCAATCCATGTCATCATCTTCTAGGAACAAGTTCCTCATTGCTGCTAGTGCTTCCTCTTCTTTTGACCCATATATAACATCGGCTGGATGGAAAGTCTGCTCTAAGCGAGGTATTTGGTTGTTCCAACGGATAGTAAGGACCGCGCCAGGGTGGCGACCATTCATTGAATTCCTTCCAGGTATACTCATATCCCAATACGAAGGTGGTGCCGTGTTTCTTGAGCTTGATGGGCTTAGTGATTCCTTGGAGATTTTTTCCAGGTTCATACCCGCTCCAGTTCAATATGCTTTCAATTTTGTTATCCCACCACTTGTCCTTATCAACGGCGTTGACTCGCTCGATGTGATGATAGGTCTCCCCACCTATCTTCCTTCTTTCTCCGATCGTTGGGATGGTCTGGCGACTGTATATGGGATTGCTACCGTCGCCGTGAATAATCACCTCTTGGTGATTCCATTCAAACTTCACTGCCTGATGTAGGGTTGATGCTACAGCCCCAGCGGCATGAATCCAAGGCCGCCCCAGAAGCAAGTTGTAAGATGCGGGCGCGTCTATCACTTGAAAATCAACATCAAACCAAGTAGGCCCCATTTGCAGACATAAGCTAATTTTCCCAATAGTGGACCTTTGGGAACCGTCGAAAGCTTTGACGTTGATGGCTCCATCCTTGATCTCATGCAGGCTCTTTCCCAACATTCTGAGAGTTACCAATGGACAAATGTTGAAGCTGAACCCTCAATCAATCAGGATTCTGGTGATAAAATAATCTTCGCATTGCACGGTGATGTGCAATTCCTTGTTGTGACTCAACCCTTCTGGTGGTAGCTCATCTTCATGAAAAGTGATTTTGTGACTTTCCAATACCTGACCCACCATGTTTGCCATTTCTCCTCCAGTGATATTGCTTGGTACATATGGCTCACTCAGCACTCTTAACAAGGCATTCTTGTGTGCATCGGAA
>NW_017681567.1:10536-11109 GCF_001879085.1 Nicotiana attenuata
TTTGCAGTGCCACATATGCTGAGCCTTGCACCTGTGCGGACTATCGTCGTTCTGGAAGTCAGCCCGGAAGTGACTCATCTTGTCGACCCTTGGTATAACCTGCTTCCCACCAGCCTGTCTCAGAACTCGAAGAGGGACATAAGGGTAGGTCCCCCTCAAACCGATCAACATCAGAAATGACGCATCCCTAGATAGAACGATGAATTCTTCAGTAGGGAACCACTCGAACATCCATTGCACTCGGTCCTCAGTCAGATTATCAAAGAGTTTGACCCATTCTCTAGCATTCTCCGGTTGGGCGAACATGTTGGGCATGTAATTCATTCGCTTCGGGTGTTGAAAGGTGATATGATCGTCCCAGTCTCTACGATGGATTTCATGTCGGTATTCACCCTTTTGGAGGTGTTCCATGAGCCATAGTTGAAGTAGCAGATTACAACCCTCGAAATGCTTGGCTCCCTGTTGACACCTTTCTAGGGCTCGGTATATTTCTGCAATGATCATTGGCACGAGACTGAATGGTTATCCGTTAATTCCGTTCCATTTACGAGTTTTTGGTGTACCATTAGCTAG
>NW_017681568.1:0-2670 GCF_001879085.1 Nicotiana attenuata
TTGCCTACGTATCTCACATCCGGTGAGAATCAGACCCGCGTAGTTCGGGCAACTTTGCCAAAACTATTTTGAACAACACTTTTCTTTCTATTTTTCAAATATTTTTCTCTTTTCCTTTGGTATTTTAATTTTTCAAAAATCTGGCAGCATTTCGGTACTATGTGGCCATTGGGTTTTTTCAAAACAAATGGTCACCCTCACTTAGTCCTAACACTTCTTATTTTCTCAATTTTCACTCATTTAGACAAGCCGGTCAACATGCAAAGCCGAGCAAATAAATGCGCAAATACCACGTAAGATGCATCAGGATGGTCAATTCATTTCAGGTCACCTATCCTAGACGGACCCAACCCCTGTGTTGAGTCCCCTAAGCCAAATGCACATGATGCAAACAAACGTCCTACTAGGGATCCGACATGAGTTTTTGTCCTTCTAGGTTTAACCCTAGGTTTATTGGTCTAGACCTGGCTTACCCGAGCGGACAACTCGAGCCGAGGGGGAGGCAGCGTACCGGGGATACAGAAGCTCCGCCGGCTTAGCAACTTATCCAAACCTCGTTCTAAATTAGGAATGACTCTAAACAGAAGAGAAGCTACACGAAGTGCACCCTTCTCCATGATGTAGAAGACTCAGAAAGAGGAAGGGATTCGTGACAGTTTATATATACAGTTTCAACAAATATCAAAGAGGTAAAACATTTAGCACATATAGCATGGAACATGTAGAAAAATCAGATAAAGCCAAATATAATAATTATACTAAGCTCGAATTCTTGAACCCTAAATCGAAATTCTGGGTTCGTATCCCCAGCAGAGTCGCCAGAGCTGTCACACCTCCTTTTTTACACACCTACCCCGAAGGATAATGCATAAGGGAGTTTTTTCATTTAAAGTGACATTATTCGAAATGGGATTATTTATTGATTTTTAGAGTCGCCACTTGGGATAGGATTGGCTTTTGGTGTCCCAAGTCACCGATTTAATTTAAATCCCAAATCGAGGAAAATTTCGACTTCCCAATTGGAGTCTGCGAACCAGAAATTCTGAATAAGGAATTCTGTTGACCCGAGGGAAGGTGTTAGGCACCCCTGGATCCCGTGGTTCTAGCACGGTCGCTTAAATTATTATAAATGGCTAAAAATCTGGTTTTATGCATGTTCAAACCTATAGTGCAATTTTATAAATTTGTTTAACCGCTTTTAATTGGTTTTTATGAAAGTGAACGCCGTTTAAGAGCGTGTTTTTGGATCACGTCACATGAAATGCACCGGGATCCTCGACACCTCTTATTCAACGTTTTGGGATTTGGATTTGGGTTGCATGAAACGCACACCCGAGTTTAGGAAGGTAATATTATTAAAATAACGCGCCTAAAGCAACTACGCGTTGTTAACTTTGCGAGGGCCATGGAAAATTCAACTAAATGGCACGCCTCGATTTCTAAGGAGTTAGTATTAATTGCATGAGGGCCATAGGTTATGGGATTCATTTGTGGATGGCACGCCTCCATTTATTTCAAAAGATTGTACTCAACTAAAGCAAACTACGGATGTTTAAGAAATTATTATCCTAAAAGTTCGAGGATTAAGCGAAAGGGTCTATCCTTATTAATAAATACTAAATATATTTTCTGAACTTTACTATTTACATATCAACTATATATAATCGAACAAAAAAAACTAATCTAAGTAAAATTTATTCCATTGAAATAAGAAAACAAGAAAAAAAAGACTAATTTAATTAATTAAGCATTTCATCAAATAAATATTGCGTGAAAAACTGAAGGAAAAATAAAATTGTCAACCTAACCTACTTCACATTGATTTATCCATTCTTAAATATACGAACATCTGTCAAGCTAAAATTCCAAATAAAGTAAATCTACCAAAGCACATCCAAACATTATAAAGAAATAATAGAACATGGTATTTATTATTGAATAAGAAAAGGTGAGAAAACTGAACCTTTAATTAAACACATCTTACTTGATATGGAATTAAGGACTTTAGAACCGAGACCCACCAAACATCGACTCTGTGACAACACAAAACGCAGAATGCAAACAAGAAAACCGCGAACAAGAAAACTCGATGAACCTCAACGATGCCTCGATGGCGACCTCAAGCAGTAACTCGAATCGGCTCAGTTGACCTCCATTGTTTTCTGGCGGAAGAAGAAACTAAAGGGTCCCTGGAATTTTATCAGAAACGCTCTTTTTTTTTCCAGGTCTAGGAGTTAGCTCTATCCGTTGCAGCCGATGGCAGCGTCGTCACTCGCCGGTGACCAATTCTGGCGAGGCAGTAGCTTCGAATGAAGGAGCAGAAGAGTCGATATCGGCAGTTGCTGCTGCTTTTGTGAGGAAGGTCCTCGGTTAAGGTCTAGGTTCTTTGGAATGAAGAAGCTTCGTTGGTTTTGGTCTGTGGAAGGAAGGTCCGAAAATGGCTGCTGTGGAGTCGTTTTTGAAGAAGAAGAACGACTTGAGAAAGGAGGAGGAGGTGGCCCAGGGTCTACGGCGCTACAGCCCTTTTGCTACCGCTGCCAACTTTTTTAGGAATTGGGAATTAGGAGATTGAAAGATGGGGTAGGGTTTGGTTATAATTGGGTTTGAATATAGGTATAACAATTGATATGGGCCATTAGATTGTAGGGGAATAGATGGTTAAGATTAAAT
>NW_017681568.1:3723-11108 GCF_001879085.1 Nicotiana attenuata
ACTCAACTGCCGAGCCAACAATTCATTAGGTCTATACTCCTGACAAAACTTCACCTCATTCTGAACCCAATAATGGTCTTATCTCCATATCATACCTCATATAGCTGGATTGCACAAATTCCTAGATCAAGAGATCTCGTCCCATCTGATACAACTGCTCAGGCAACAAGCCACCCCAGACATGATCAAAAGTCTTATATGATGCCACCATGTGCCAAAAAGGCTGCCAATTCGAACGTGATACATTGAAAACGAACTCTGAAAAGGAAATCCAACTACCCCACTCGCGAATCATACATGCGACGCGGGCAACATACTACACCGACACCCCGCTCGCGAATCATACATGCAACGCGGGCTCACGGCAAATACGAGCTTTCCTCAGAAAACAGGAAACGAAGCACATAACAACAGATATAGGGAACTGTGCTCAACATCACCCTGTTGCGGTGTACCACCCGATTCAAATATCATAGATCTCGCATATGGAGATTGCACGCCGAGCGAAATTTGCTCATTACAGCCATAATACCGAATGTCGGTCATAAGCATGCTAAGTGCATAATACCATCCCTGAGGGAACATATAGCGTCATAAGCTACAAAACTCAAGCACGACTGAGGTGCGATATACAATTTGAATCTCAAGAGCCATCTTGCTCATAATAAAACATTTCTACGTGGATCCTCAACACATAAGCAATTTCTCAAGCCGTCTCACAACTCACACTGCGCAATGCATCACTACATGAAATATTTGCCAATGAAATAACACCCTGACTACTCCTCCCTAAGGAGCGCATTACTGAAATGAACACAAATGGCCTGACATAGAGCCCAAATTCACATTTAACCCATCCACTGACCTCAAGTCGATCCTGATCATATTAAACTAAGCCAATAACCTTTCAAAGGTCCATACTAGTTTCCCTCTTCTCATAACACACAAGGACAACCATCATAACCGGAGAAATCCTCCACGGTCCACAACTTAATAGACTGAGTGCTCTCCAGGCATATATTCTCAATTTAACGATATCATCACAATTCTTCATACTTGGTGTAACTTCTCAATCAATCAAGTGACTTCATGCCACACTTATACGATCTTCCTGTGGGACTCGCTCCCACAATCTTCCGAAACACATAACAGGTCCACACATCCAAACCACCGGCCGCACTAACGTTGAAAAGCGATCAAGAATCCCTAACCAGGATGAAAAGCCTTTTTCACAAAGCACCGCTCTCAGGTGGCACTGATGACAATACCACTTACTTTAAACACCGAAACTCCTTTCCTGCTCATCCGAGCTTGCGACATCTCAGTCCACACCGAACTGCAACTTTGATTCTCATTTCAAATTTCATATTACTCGCTGCTCCTGACATGCCCAAGAACAGTAGGACGCGATCATAATTCCAGAATTGCTAATAGATTAATACTTCATCACATCAAAGCTTTTCACTGAACTCACTTTTAGGAGAATCACAACAACACACAGGCGAATACTCATAACCGTAGAATATGCAAACATCCAAGTAGTGGTCTAAGCCACTATAGCCCCTTCCGGAATCTGCTTCCACATAACGAGCCCTAACATAAGAATGTTTCTGAATAATATCAATTACGGAGGCTGACAAGCCTTATATGCACCGTTACAAATCACTTGCTTAACTTGATCACACTGAAGAAACTGATCGCTAACACTAATATGCCAAATTCAACTATGGCCAATCAAACTACCTTCTTCCAATTTATCCTTGATTGCCTTAAAGAAAATACTGATTTCATCCAACACATAACATACTCCATCTACAGTCATCTCGAGTGACCTCGAATCACGAGACCATGCTGTCTCAAATCTGACGGACTGTTTTCACACCTCCCAATTGCTACATCGCAAGCCAAAATACCACAGAACGTTCTGAGCCCCCATTCGTAAGCTGTTGCCAAGCTTGGTTCTCAACTGCACCTATAGGCTCGAAATCATTAGGTATAACACTTTACCCCCTTGAATCAACTAGGACCATTGCTGAGAGCCACCCGCTCTGACTTGGCCCCGAATATAATTAACAATCTTCCATCACATGAATACCCCTTTGGCGAAGAACCCGCCGAATCACTTCCCCAAGTCTGAGCATGGAATAAGGCCAACGATAGCCCACCTTTAATAATTCCTTTGCTCAGATTACCACTTATGGTCTTCCCCTGTAGCTGAAACAGCTCATCAATAGGCAAATAACCAGAAACCTCACAAGAAGTTAATTCTGCAACCCCACCATGGAGGTGGGACTCTCCCACTTAACTTGAAGCCATTATTTCACCACTCTGGAATTTACCAAGATTTCCTAGCTTTCATCGACATAACCTTGCACGATCCATCGCATAAATTCTCGGATCCTCTCCGCAAAACCCCATTCTTTATACTCTGATTCACCCACTACACTCGCACGACCGATCTCTTTGCTACATAACCGATAAAAATTCTTCGTAGAACCTCGCCAACCACGCGACTGTAACCTCCTCGCTTGGGTAACCCACCTATAGAAGACTCTCCCTGGCATCTTCCAACACTGGTGCACAGGGTACAATCACTATGACATCAATGACCCTTCCTGAGTCTGAACTCACTCTCCAGCTGCACAAGTCCATTCATCCCTCGCAGACATCATTTAAATGTGCGACAACCTCCTTCCAATTCAAATTTATGCTGCATCCTTCTTCATTTAAGGGGCTCCTTTCCATTATATTAAACCTCCTGCCGCGCCAGAACCCCTACTTCAATTTAGATCCGTAGACCCCCTATAGCCAGGCACCAATATTCTCTAATCGCTCCAAATTCTCCTTAAGGCGCATAGTCTCCCTACCACCAAGCCCTATATAGCTCCGCCGCTCTCCCACTTTGGGCAAACTCGTTCCTTTAATCAACTGCTCGACCTACGATTCTTATACCTGGCTTTTTAGAAGTTTAAACTCCGCCAGACACTTCCCACATGTCTTTCTCATCCCTTTCCGCTCAGTTGCTGCCTTAATAAAATTTATCTTCATAGCACTTGAATCCACAAATCGCTACTAACTTTAAACCTTTCCGAAGGTCGTCTTTCTCGAACCGTCAACACTAGAAATACGGATTCAATCCTGAACCACCGCACCCTGCGATATCTGATAGTTGTATCTCTGATACTATTTCACAATATCTTGCCCCCAAGGGCGAATTGTAGAAGATCATAACACCGATAAACTTAATACGTCCAAGTAGGACAACATCACCCCAATATAGAAGAGAACTCCACTACGCTTGCAATTACCAAGTCTCATGACTTCCACCAGTCCACATCTGTCCATCCTTAGTTCGATTACCTTTCCCCTTGCCGGGAAATAAAATACTGAGTCTCTTGACCACGCACTGAGTAAACCTCCCTTCAAATCATTCACTGCTACGACGCGTAGGCAAAACTTCCTACCATCATATCATTACTGCGAAACAGTCGTTCATAAGCATCATGACAACTTGTGCCTAGCCTCAAAGCCCTCAAAAATACCGCTACTGGGCTGAAACAATTAAATATTCTTCCATAAGGCGACGACAATAACCTGATCAGCTACACCGGGAGAAACATCCCGTATCACATCCGTAGTACCATTATGATTCTTCAATTCTCGATTTATAACAAGCGCTTCACGTCGCATAAGATTGAGTAGGAAAGAAACAAAGGCATAAGCCTTACATGAAATCAAATCGCACGATAAGGAATCAAGAAGGGAAGTACTCCTAACAATCCTGCAGCCTCCCGAGGATAAGTACAGACATCTCCGTACCGATCCACGAGACTCTACAAGACTTGCTTATGACTCGTGAGACCCTAGGAACCTAGTGCTCTGATACCATGTTGTCACGACCCAAAATCCACTAAGGGTCGTGATGGCGCCAGACACTGCTGTCAGGCAAGCCAACCAAGTTACTTAATCAAATTCTCGTTTTAATACTTCTGAAATCTATGATTTTCCTTCAAGTTTAGCAATATTAAAGAATATAGTCTCAAATCAAATTTAAATGATAAGCAGTTAATACAATACTTCAAACTATCCCAGAACCCGGTGTCACAAGTGCATGAGCATCTACTGATAGGGAAGTAAAATACAGCATCCGTCCGGAATACAATGGACAGGGAATAAATACAATGTACTGAAGAGGGCTATACTAGCTGCGGGCCGCCTCGAATAGTGCAACTCACCTAGCCCCAAATCATCTGCGCTGCTACGCCCAGTGGGCTGCTAGAAATAGATATATCTGTGCAACAAAAATGCACAGAAGTGTAGTATGAGTACATAAACAACGTGTACTCAATGAGTATCCTGCCTAATCTCAAAGAAGTAGAGACGAGATGGTCAACTTTGACACTTACTAGCGGTCCAATGGTAATATACTAAACGTGTGAGGAAATTAAGGATTTTATATAACAATTCTAACTCGCAAAGTTGTAAAACAGGCAATACACCTTCAACAAACAATAAAGGATTTTCAAGGTTTACTTTTCTTTATTTTATCAATTTATCTCAAGCCATGAAAGGCAGCATCAACGTATAAAATTCTCAGGCAACGATATATAAATCATGCGTAAATCATGCCGAGGCGACGACCCGCTCTAACAGAAATGAAATGTGCACTTAACGAGGGTCGACGGCGCGCCTATAGATGCATCTATTTAATCTGCCGAGGCGTTCGGTCTGTTCCAAAATAAACACATAGAGACATTCAGTCAATAAGCCAACATGGGGCAATTATTCAAAGGAAAGCTAATTCTCTTTATTAATTTAGGAAAAATGAAGTTTAAACCCTTTTTTGAAATTCGTTTACTGATTCGATGTAGTTTAAGCAGTTCAAGCTATCAATAGGTTCGTAAATAATTCAAGTATAGCATACTTTTGGGTCCTAACTACCCGGACAATAGCATAATAATAGCTACGCACGACTCTCGTCACCTCGTGCGTACGTAGCCCCCACAAATAGGAGCACATAATCAATTATTTCACCTATGGGGAAAATTCCCTCTCACAAGGTTAGAAAGGAGACTCACCTCACTCCGAAGATCCATAACCGGCAATCCATGCCCTTCCGGGGAATCTAATTGATGCACCATGCTCCAAAACTAGCCAACGGTTACGCAAATCCATTAATTTATGCTCAAATATTCATTACAAACTAATTTATAGAAATTCCTAACTCCGATCGAAAAGTTGACCAAAACGCCCTCTGGCCCACGTGCCTGGAATCCAAAATTTTTCGAAGATATACTCTACCCATAGCTTCACTAGCTCAAATGTATAATTTACTCCTAGTTCCATGCTCAAATTCGCGGGAAAATTCAATTTATCAAGTTTCTAGGTTTTCTTTCAAAAATCCTAATTCTCCCACAATTTTTATGTCTAATTCCATGATATAATCTTGTATTTAACTTGGAAATGAGTGGGAATAACTTACCTTAACATAGATGACGAAATCCCTCTTTGAAGCTCTCCAAAAATCGCCCCAAGCCATGAAAATTATGAGAGAAATGGCAAAATCCCGATTTTTAAAACACCCTCACTGCCTCAGCAATTTCCGCTTCTACGGAAATATTTCCGCTTCCGCGGTCCCGCCTTTGCGGACAAAAAGCCGCTTCTGCAGACACTGGGCTCCAGCTCAACTTCCGCTTCTGCGGACGGCCCACCGCTTCTGCGATTCCGCTTTTGCGGATCTTGGGCCGCTTCTCCGGTCCTGGGCTGCCTCATATCCAACCGCTTCTGCGGTCTCTCCCTCGCTTCTGCGGGGCCGCTTCTGCGGTCCCAATTCCGCAGAAGCAGAAATACCAGAAGCAGCAGCCCCAACCCTTCTTCAAACTCCGGATTCGCTCCGTTAGCCACCCGGAATCCACCCGAGGCCCCCGAGACCTTAACCAAACCTACCAACCAATCCCAAAACACATTACGGACTTGCTCGAGGCCTCAAATCATATCAAACAACGCTAAAACCATGAACTACACCTCGATTCAAGCTTTATGAACTTCGAAATTTCAAACTTCTACCTCCGATGTTTAAACCTATCAAATCACGTCCGATTGACCTCAAATTTTGCACACAAGTCATATTTGACATTACGGACCTACTCCAGCTTTCGGAATCTGATTCCGACCCTGATATCAAAAAGTCCACCTCCGGTCAAACTTCTCAAAAACCTTCAAATTTCTATCTTTAGCCAAATGGCTCCAAAATGACCTACGGACCTCCGACTTCACTTACGATCGCGCCCCCAACTCCAGAATCACCATACGGAGCCGTTTACAGTCTCGGAATCCCAAACGGACATTGATAACACTGAAATGCACTTCAAGCCAAACTTATGAAATTCCTTCTAAAATGCTAACTTCCACAATAGGCGCCAAAACTCTCCCGGGTTATCTAAAACCCGAACCGGACATATGCCCAAGTCCGAAATCATCATACGAACCTGCTGGAACCTTCGGATCCTGACTCCGAGGTCGTTTACTCAAAATTCCAATCCTAGTTCATTCTTTCAACTTTAAGCTTCTGAAGTAAGAATTCTCTTTCCAAATCAACTCTGAACTTCCTGGAACTTAATTCCGACCATGCATACAAGTCATAATACATGAAATGAAGTTGTTCATGGCCTCCAACTACTGAACGGAGCGCTAGGACTCAAAACGACCGGTCGGGTCGTTACAGGGTTAGTAAATCCCAACTCGTTTTCTTCATTTTCCATCATTATTTATTGAATTCCTAAGCTTAAATCATGTAATTTAGGGTAGAAATTGGGGAAAATGGGTAGAACTAGGGCTTTTTACTTTTTCTTGATTTAGACCTCGTTTTGGGGTCGAATTTGAGAATAAATTATATATTCGGGCTCGTGGGTGAATGGGAGATTTGATTTTGGTTTGAACCTCGTGTTTTGACCAAGCGGGCCCGGGGGCGATTTTGGAATTTTGGGAAGAAAGCTTGGAAATCTATAATTAGACATTGGGTTTGATTTGTTTAGCATATATTGATATTATGAAGTCCTTATTGTATAGATTTGATGTAGTTGGAGCCGAATTCGAGAGGGAAAGTTGTTGTTGTGGATTGATTTGGCCGTGGAAGTTGAGGTAAGTGTTTGGTTTAACCCTAGCTTGGGGGAATAGGAGTTGAGTCTTGTTTGCTACTTGCTAATTGATCGAGTACGATGTATAGGCATGGTGACGAGTATCTATACATTGGTGTCTAGCATGACCGTGAGTCCTTATTTGCTGATAGTTTGGTTGTTGTTATGTCTTCCATGCCTAATTGATGACTTCTATATGTTGTAAAGACCTTGTGAAAGAAATTGTGATCTTGGAACTTCGTGGAGAAT
>NW_017681569.1:0-391 GCF_001879085.1 Nicotiana attenuata
AAAAACTCAACATAGGGATTGGAGCCCTAATGTTGGTAAAAAAGGCGACTAGTGAATGGAGGCCCTATGTCTAAAAACTCAACTTAGGAATTGGAGCCCTAATGTTGGTGAAAAAAGGCAACTAGGGAATGGAGGCCCTATTTCTAAAAACTCAACTCAGGGATTGGAGCCCTAATGCTGGTGAAAAGGCGACTAGGGCATGGAGGCCCTATTTCTAAAAACTCAACTCAGGGATTGGAGCCCTAATGTTGGTGAAAAGGCGACTAGGGAATGGAGGCCCTATGTCTAAAAATTCAACTCAGGGATTGGAGCCCTAATGTTGGTAAAAGGCGACTAGGGAATGGAGGCCCTATGTCTAAAAACTCAACTCAGGGATTGGGGCCCTAATGTT
>NW_017681569.1:5337-5613 GCF_001879085.1 Nicotiana attenuata
ACTCAGGGATTGGAGCCCTAATGTTGGTAAAAAAGGCGACTAGTGAATGGAGGACCTATGTCTAAAAAACTCAACTCAGGGATTGGAGCCCTAATGTTGGTTAAAAGGCGACTAGTGAATGGAGGCCCTATGTCTAAAAACTCAACATAGGGATTGGAGCCCTAATGTTGGTAAAAAAGGCGACTAGTGAATGGAGGCCCTATGTCTAAAAACTCAACTTAGGAATTGGAGCCCTAATGTTGGTGAAAAAAGGCGACTAGGGAATGGAGGCCCTAT
>NW_017681569.1:10684-11107 GCF_001879085.1 Nicotiana attenuata
AGGCCCTATGTCTAAAAACTCAACTCAGGGATTGGAGCCCTAATGTTGGTAAAAGGCGACTAGGTAATGGAGGCCCTATGTCTAAAAATTTCAACTCAGGGATTGGAGACCTAATGTAGGCAAAAAGACGACTAGGGAATGGAGGCCCTATGTCTACAAATCTCAACTCAAGGGTTGGAGCCCTAATGTTGGCAAAAAGATGACTAGGGAACGGAGGCCCTATGCCTAAAAATATCAACTCAGGGATTGGAGCCATAATGTTGGCTAAAAGGCTACTAGGAATTGGAGGCCCTACGTCTAAAATCTCAACTAAGGGATTGGAGCTCTAGTGTTGGCAAAAAGGCGACTAGGGAATGGAGGCCCTATGTCTAAAAATCTCAACTCGGGGATTGGAGCCCTAATGTTGGCAAAAAGGCGACTAGG
>NW_017681570.1:0-347 GCF_001879085.1 Nicotiana attenuata
ATAGGGCCTCCATTCCCTAGTCGCCTTTCGCCAGCATAGGGCCTCCATTCCCTAGTCGCCAGCATAGGGCTCCAATCCCTAGTTGAGATTTTTAGACATAGGGCCTCCATTTCCTAGTCGCCTTTCGCCTGCATAGGGCTCTAATCCTTAGTTGAGATTTTTAGACATAGGGCCTCCATTCCCTAGTCGCCTTTCCCCAACATAGGGATCCAATCCCTAGTTGAGATTTTAAGACATAGGGCCACCATTCCCTAGTCGCCTTTCGCCAGCATAGGGCTCCAATCCCTAGTTGAGATTTTTAGACATAGGGCCTCCATTTCCTAGTCGCCTTTCGCCTGCATAGGGCT
>NW_017681570.1:5297-6244 GCF_001879085.1 Nicotiana attenuata
CCAGCATAGGGCCTCCATTCCCTAGTTTAGATTTTTAGACATAGGGCCTCCATTCCCTAGTCGCCTTTTGCCAGCATAGGGCTCCAATCCCTAGTGGAGATTTTTAGACATAGGGCCTCCATTACCTAGTCGCCATTCGCCAGCATAGGGCCTCCATTCCCTAGTTGAGATTTTTACACATAGGGCCTCCATTCCCTAGTCGCCTTTTGCCAGCATAAGGCTCCAATCCCTAGTTGAGATTTTTAGACCTAGGGNGCCTCCATTCCCTAGTCGCCTTTTGCCAGCATAGGGCTCCAATCCCTAGTTGAGATTTTCAGACATAGGGCCTCCATTCCCTAGTCGCCTTTTGCGAGCATAGGGCTCCAATCCCTAGTTGAGATTTTTAGACATAGGGCCTCCATTCCGTAGTCGTCTTTCGCCAGCATAGGGCTCCAATCCCTAGTTGAGATATTTAGACATGGGGCCTCCATTCCCTAGTCACCTTTCGCCAGCATAGGACTCCAATCCCTAGTTGAGATTTTTAGACATAGGACCTCCATTTCCTAGTCGCCTTTCGCCAGCACAGGGATCCAATCCCTAGTTGAGATTATTAGACATGGGGCCTCCATTCTCTTGTTGCCTTTCGCTAGCATAGGGCTCCAATCCCTAGTTGCGATTTTTAGACATAGAGCCTCCATTCCTTAGTCGCCTTTCGCCAGCATAGGGCTCCAATCCCCAGTTGAGATTTTGAGACATAGGACCACCATTCCCTAGTCGCCATTCACCACCATAGGGCTCCAATCCCTAGTTGAGATTTTTTAGACATAGGGCCTCCTTTCCCTAGTCGCCCTTTGCCATCATAGGGCTCCAATCCCTAGTTGAGATTTTTCGACATAGGGCCTCCATTCCCTAGTCGCCTTTCGCCAGTATAGGGCTCCAATTCCTAGTTGAGATTTTTAGACATAGGG
>NW_017681570.1:10520-11105 GCF_001879085.1 Nicotiana attenuata
TCCTTAGTTGTAGATTTTTAGACTATAGGGCCTCCATTCCTAGTCGCCTTTCGCCAGCATAGGGCTCCAATCCCTAGTTGAGATTTTGAGACATAGGGCCACCATTCCCTAGTCGCCTTTCGCCAGCATAGGGCTCCAATCCCTAGTAGAGATTTTTAGACATAGGGCCTCCATTCCCTAGTCGCCTTTCGCCAGCATAGGGCCTCCATTCCCAAGTTGAGATTTTTAGACATAGGGCCTCCATTTCCTAGTCTCCTTTTGCCAGCATAGGGCTCCAATCCCTAGTTGAGATTTTTAGACATAGGGCCTCCATTCCCTAGTCGCCTTTCGCCAGCATAGGTCCTCCATTCCCTAGTTGAGACTTTAAGACATAGGGCCACCACTCCCTAGTCGCCTTTTGCGAGCATAGTGCTCCAATCCCTAGTTGGGAATTTCAGACATAGGGCCTCCATTCCCTTGTCGCCTTTCGCCATCATAGGGCTCAAATCCCTAGTTGAGATTTTTAGACATAGGGCCTCCATTCCCTAGTCATCTTTCGCCAGCATAGGGCTCCAATCCCTAGTTCAGATTTTTAGACACAGTGCC
>NW_017681571.1:0-11105 GCF_001879085.1 Nicotiana attenuata
ATTCAAACTTATAAGACCCCCTAAAAGGACATACCCTCGATATAGACGCCGAGGCTACCTCACTCGAGCACTAAAAGGCTACAGCCAAATGCAATGACTACGGTCATAAGGCTCCGGCCAAACTAACGCGACTCGGGGACGCCCGACCGTCACCATAAAATCACAGGCGACAGCCCATATTAGAGGTCGTACTGACCCAAGGCGTAATAGCCCAAGCGCCAGCCCATATTAAAGGTCATACCGACCCAAGGCTTAAGAGCCCGAGCGCCAGCCCATATTGGAGGTCGTACCGACCCAAGGCTTAAGAGCCCAAGCGCCAACCCATATTAGAGGGCGTGCCGACCCAACGTGTAAGAGCCTAAGGGCCAGCTTAAAATTCAAAAACCTAAGGGTCGATGAGCTCGAGTCGAAGCCCGACTCAAAGACTGAGCCCGAAATGGTTAACTAAAAAGCGCCTAAGGGCAAATGCGTAAGAGCCTACGGGCCAGCCCAACAAGCCCCAGGGCCGATTTGAAAACCTGAGGGTTTTCCTCGAAGTTCAATTCATCTGGCTAATCATTGACAAGCGCCAAAATTCAAAACAAAAGAAATACATACACAAGCAACGGGAAATTCATGAAAGAGGAAGACCGAAAGACTTCTTTTTATATGTATATGTGAAATAATACAAGGCTTTATTTACAATGTTCTCTAAGAGCATAGTACGCAGAATCAGAAAGGAAAAGCCTAGTCTGCTTTCCCCTCGGGGACAACGGCTCAATCGGCCTCTTCCTCATTATCTTCGGCATCGGATACGAGGAACTTGGCGTCGTGTTCATCCGCCTTGGCCGGCTCTATCTCTTCCGAGAGATCGAAGCCCCTAGCATAGATTTCCTCGAGAGTTTCCCTCCCGGATCTACACCGGGCATATTCATTGCTTCTGCTCTCCCGATCGGAAGCCCCTTTTAACTTAGCTCGAGCATCGGCAGCGTCTTTTAAATAGACGACTACTTTCTTATCAGCCTTAGCTCGAATCTCTTCAGCTTCAGCCCGGGCGTCCACGACCTTGGCCTTCATCTTCAAAAGGTCAGACTCGAGCCTTACAATCCCGCTCGTCTGGACCGAGCTGTTTTCACGAGCATTCTGGAGTTGCACCTTGAGGGCAGAAAACATAGCCAAAGCATTCTTCTTGGCTGCAACTTGGGCATCTATCTGAGCCTTAGCTCATTACACTCATACTTGGCCTGACCAACTTCGCCCCAAAGGCGTTCCAGGTCCACCACCTTACTCTGCAACTGAAGCACCAAAACATTAGTCTCCGAGGACAGAAGAGAAAACATGCATCCCCTCAAAACAAAGGTTACCTGTTTCTCGAGGAGGTCTTAGTAGTCCAGGACTCAACTCGTCTCGTACCAAAGATATATCAACTCATTTGCCCCTTTTATCACAAAGAAGCCTGAGGGATTTCTCCCCGTCCAGGGCTTTTCGCAACCGGGCTTCACGGCGGAGCAGCTCGGACTTGAGCTTGTCAAAAGCCTATGAAAAAGAAACCCTATGTGAAAATGAAAATCCAAAACCGAAAAACCAACAAAGTCAACCAGAGCTTACCTTAGAACAGAGTCGCTGAGCCTCCTCAAATGTTGAGCGTGCATCTACTGGCCTGATCTCATCGGCCCCAGTCGAACCGCTCCCGACGGGGATATGATCGCTCGAGACCCCACTTGACTTAGGCAGCCCCTGGCCTCGAACATCCCTCGAAGTACCTTCGACGGGAGAAGAGGACGACGGCAGAACATCCGCATCCCTCGAGTACCTTCGACGGGAGAAGACGACGGCGGCAAAACATCTGCATCCCTCAAAGTACCTTCGACGGGAGAAGACAATGGCGGCATAACATCTACATCCCTCAAAGTACCTTCGACGGGAGAAGAAGATGGTGGCAAAGGAGGAGCCACTCCTCCGAGGCCAAAAATCTCGGGTATTGCAGGCTCAGCTGCCCTGGAAGGCCTCTCGGCTCGAGCCATCAATGTGTGGCCGCTCCCTTCTGTTGCACCAATGTCTACACGACGGCCGATAGGTACACGATCTACCTTAGCGGTTGCGTCTCCTTTTCGCCTCCGGGCAGACCCTGCCTCACTATAAATATCCTCGCCCGCCGAGGATTCCTTGCGCCTGTTATCGCTCTTCGACCCTGAAGCCGATGATCCTCCCTCCTCTCCGAGAGAGCATGGTCTCACTTCGGAAAATTCTCCAACGCCTATAGTAAAGAAGTTAGGAAATACAGAGGGAATACCCCTTAGAGAAAAGAATCATACGGCACTCACCATGGTGTTTTGCCTCTCATCTACCCCTCGACAAATCTCGCCACTTACGCTCATCGTAGGCCGAACAAGTTGTTAGTTTACGAGTCCAGTTCGCCAGATCGGGGACCTCATATGGCAACAACGGGACCGCTGCGGAAGGGGAAAGAAAACACCATTACGGAGGCTGCCTCTACTATGAACAAAGATGACAAAAACACAAGTATACCACTTGCGTGTGAAATTCCATTTCTCAGGGAATGGCAGGAACTCTCTGGGAATGATGTCAACAGTCCGCACTCGGACAAATTGACTCATCCACCCTCGGTCCCAGTCTTCTTCATTGCTGACAACAAAGGGTCAGGTGGATCAACGTCGTAGAATAATCAGGCCTCGGTAGTGCAAGGGCTGATACAATCTAATGAGATGGCTGAGGGTGAACTCGAGCCTGGCTTTGTCTGCAAAGAACCTTATCTTCAACATTATCCTCCAAAACGACGGGTGAACCTGTGCCAGGGTAACTCGATATCTTCTACAGAACTCGAGCACGACTCTGTCAAAAGGGCCTCATGTAAAGGGGTACGTGTATATGTTCAAAAAACCCTCAACATGAGCCATGATGCTCTCCTCCGGGGAAGGTACCTGCAGTAACGCCTTTTCTTCCCATCCGCAGTCTCTCCCAACTGCCTCAAGGTGTTCCTCTCCTATTGATGAGATGAACCTCGACGCATGCTCCCGATGGCCCTAAACATTGGGAGGTCTATCTAACATAAAGTCGCTCCTCGAGACAAAGCATCTCAAGGTTAGCTCACCGGATGTCGGCGGTGTACCACCGACCGGGCGGGAAACAGAGGCAAAATTTTCCTCTTCTTGATGAGCGAATTTGGGCATAGCATCCACAACTACGATGAAGCAAGTAAAGGGAGATGAAAACTTAGGCGAGCAAGCGCTCGTTCAATTATTAAGCCCAAGGGATACCCGAGTTCGAGCTAGTTCTCACTCGGGGACTATTAATAAAGCCTCAGGGATATCTTTGCCTCAAGTTCGATTTGCACGCTCTATCAATTATTTTCGCCCGAGGGCCACCTGAGTTCGAGTATACCCTCGCTCAGGGACTATCTACAATGCCTTAGGGCTATCTTCATTTTAAGTTCAAGAAAAATCTCCCTCGAGGACTATCAACGAGGCCTAAAAGGGCTAAGCTTTAAAGGAATCGAGACTCTATTCTCACTCAATTCGGATTCAGAAGTCCCGTCGACATAAGTTTGTATCAGACCAATCCAGGCTTAGTCCGAGGGATGACAAGGAGTTCAAGGAATATCATATTAACCAGTCGAGAAATAAAGGGATTACTATGTCCGGGTCCAGTATTCGGACCGTCGATAAAGTCATACACTTGGGCTTTTCACAAACGCAGGCAAAATGGAGTTCAGCACAAGTCGAAGGCAAATTAAAGAAACTTTTGTATTAATAAACGACGATTACAAAAGCCTACGAGGGGTCCTTACACAGAAACAAAAAAGCAAAGAACAACAACTACAAGGCTTAATCTACTTTGAGGGTATATCTTCGGGAATGACATCTACGAGAACAGTTTCCTCGGGGACCGCATTTCAATCTTCAGAGCGATATCTTCGAGAATCTCCTCCGAAGCAGCTATAGCCTATCAAAGAGAAAAATCTTTTACCAAGCAAGAAAAATTGTGGCTTGGTAAAAAATTTGGAGAGTATGGGTCTCGTCAGCACTACTATTGTGAAGCCACTTCTTGAGACATTGCACTGGTATGGGATGCAAAAGTTAGTAGATGGAGCCACCTCACTCGATGGAAAGCAAAAGGAATGAGGCACCACACCAGGTTGAAATTAAGAGAGATGAGCAGCGGTTCACGGTCCACCTATCTTCTGATACGGGAAGAATTTGAGGCCCTTCCCTCATTATTTCGAGCCCACAACAACAACTCAATATAATCCCACTCAGTGATGAAAATCTTTGAAAAAGAGCCATGGCATGACTAACAAAGTTGCTGCCGTATGAACTTATGGCTACGAGTTTGAATCATAGAAATAAGAGTTTGGAGGAGGATGTGAAAGGGGAAAGGGCCAAAGGCTGTTGAAGAAAGATTGAGCGAAGTCTTTGTTGAAGCAACCCCATTTATGGAAAGACAATAACTTAATAAACAGCGCAATCAATGCCGTTGGGGAAACGAATCAATGATGCAATCAATGCTTTTGGGGAAACGAATCAACGACGCAATCAATGCTTTTGGGGAAACGGATCGACAGTGCAATGAACCTCTTTTGGAAAAATGAACTGACGGTATAATCAATGCTTCTAGGGAGACGAACCGATGGGACGTTTTTAGTCACTTAGAATGCTTACGTCACAAGCATGACATAATCACAAGAGGTTCGAGAAATCCAATGTCAGGATCGTTTCTTATCCTTTCACTCTAAGAAACGCGGGGACTATCTGTATACGGCTAAAATCAGAGAATCCGATTTTATGATCATTATGATACGCCATAGCCCGTCTCCAGAGAGCTTGAGGAACAGCTCGAGGTTCGACCCCGAGGGTTCCCTATGATCGATCTTAGGACAGTGCAAATCGGTGGCTATGATGGATAAGCGGGGAATTCCCAAGACACGTGGTTAGAGCCGACCAGGTCTACAAGAATAGTACAAGTCCGTACCGTAGCATTAAATGGTTGTACCAGCCGCATATCTTTGTAATAAATACACCTGTACTATGTTGGGATTCCCCCTCCTATATATAGGGGACCCTTGTCATTTCTTGCGCAAATAAAATTCAATACAAGAACAAGAACATTCTTTGCTCCCTAACTTAAACATTCTCCATTGTCTTTCCTTTGATTTTATTACTTGCATTTATTGTGTTCTATATATTGTTCTTCATTTATTACTCATCATTAACATAAAGAGCCACCATCAAGGCTCCCAAAACTGTTAGTTCTTCATCGGCCATTCCTAGTCAGGCATTTTAGCCCGACCTCGAGGCCCAACCTAGGCTAGCTCGAGGCTGTGATTCACGGTCGTTCGGTTTGCATTACTTTGTCTTCAAGCTCTTATCTCACTTTTCTAACTCACACTTAGCATTTATCTCCTAACAACTAGCATTAAAATAAATTACGTATTTTTAGAACCACAATTCAAATTTAATTGTAATTACCATTTTCAAGGTAAACACTATATTTCGAGTTTCTGTTTTACTCTCTTAGTGGTTTGCCCTTGCCTTTTTCTTTATAAGTTTGGGGCTTTGTTTTCCACTTCAATTTTAATATGTGGGTTTCTGTTTTACCCTTTTAACTTTTGCATTTAAAAATGCTTTGTTAATTTTGTGGCTTTTTGAATCAAGCACGATTTAAAAAAGTGGTCCCTTTTATATACAACACTTTATATCATTCGAACTTTCGAACTAAATAATACTTTACATGTATTTAAGTCTCATATATAACTCTTTCGTAGCTGTTTTCTTTACAGCAGATTTGTAAAATTTCAAGGGTATATTTTGACAACCCATGGCCAAATATTGCCTTTAACCTAAGCATTCGTAAGATTATGGAATTTACATCCACGAGTGTATTCTTCATAGGTTTCTGAATCAGGCTTGTCTTTTTGGCTTGTGGCTTTGCTCTGAACTTTTGATTTGTTGGATAAAGTTTAGGCTTTGACTTGAATTCTAATTGTTCCAGTCTTCCTCGCCTTTCTTACGCATATATTATATAGTCCCCCAAGTGTTTGACCTTTGAAGCATGAGATCTCGAGCACTTGATTATTCCTTCCACGCGGTCCTTTTCCTGAAAAGGAAAAACATACGGGACTCGTAGGTATAACTTAGATGAAGACTGCTTAACCCTTTATATTTCCATCAGAAACGTTGTAACCCTATACCCGGAATTATGTTTCTTCTGCGTGTCTTTTTAGGTCTAATATCATCATTTGGCGTGGGCTAGCTTTTTGCCTATCATCTAAAATTGTTAGTATAACTTTAACAGTTTAAAAACAAAAATTGTAATTTGAAGTTACCTGATCGTAGGTATTTCCTTTTCTTCCTTTCTATTAGAAATAGTACTTTTTCAGATGAACAACATTCCAACTTGAGGGTAGAACCTTGCCATCCATGGTTTCAAGTTCATATGCACCTTTTCCTGCGATACCTCGAACCTTGTAAGGTCCTTCCCAATTTAGACTCAGCTTTCCTGCATTGGTTGCTCTCGTAGATTGGAAAACTTTCTTGAGTACGTAGTCCCCAATCTTGAAGTATCTAAGACGAGCTTTCCGATTGTAATATCGCTCAATAACTTGTTTTTGCGCAGCCATCCTTATCAAAGTTGTTTCTCTCCTTTCTTCAAGCAAATCAAGATTTATCCTCATCTCCTCTTCATTTGACTCTTCGGCTGCTTGAACATATCTCGTACTTGGCTCCCCTATTTCAGCTGGAACTAAAGCTTCAGCTTCGTATACAAGTGAGAATGGTGTCTCTCCCGTACTTGTTTTTGCTGTTGTTTAGTATGCCCACAAGACTCCAGGTAACACCTCTGGCCACTTGCCTTTTGACTCCTCTTGTCTTTTCTTCAAGTTATTAATAAGAACTTTATTTGTTGATTCAGCTTCTCCATTGGCCACTGGATGATAAGGTGTCGAAGTAATCCTTTTAATTTGCCAACTTTGAAAGACTTCTGTGATTTGTGCACCTATGAACTACGGGCCATTATCGCACACGACCTCTTTTGGAACTCCAAACCGGCATATGATGTTTCGCCAAATGAAGTATCTGACCTCTTTTTCTCGTACCTGTTTGAAGGCACCTACTTCTATCCACTTAGTAAAATAATCAGTGAGTACTAATAAAAATCGTACCTTGCCTTTGTCTTGTGGTAGTGGACCCACGATATCCATCCCCCACTTCATAAAAGGCCATGGTGCAACAACTAGATGTAATAATTCTGCTGGTCGATGCATATTGTTACCATACGTTTGGCACTTGTCACATTGAGCCACAAAACTTTCTGCTTTTTCTTCCATTTTGGCAAGTAATACCCTGCTCTAATTAAAGTTTTTACCAAAGATCTTCCTCCGGCGTGATTTTCGCAATGTCCCTCATGTATTTCTCTCATCACATATTCCGTTTGAGAAGGTCCGAGACACCTTGCCAGAGGGCCACCGAACATTTTTCGATATAGATTGCTCTGATCTAAGCAATAACGAGCAACCTTTCGACGAAGTGCCTGAGCCTTTTTCTTATCTTCAGGTAGTGTTCCATACTGCAAAAAATTGACAATTTCGTTTCTCCAATCCCAAGTTAAATTATTGAAATTTACCTCATTTTTATCTTGGTCGAATACTGAATGAAACAAATGTGTTACAGAAGCATTCTCTTCATTTGTTACTTCTGCAGCGGATGCAAGATTAGCTAACGCGTCTACCTCGGCGTTCTCTTCTCTTGGTATCTGCACAATTTTCCAAGTTTGGAATTGTCTAATTAAGTCTTGTGCCTTTTCGAGATATCGATGCATCCTCGCCTCTCTAGCTACATAAGTCCCCTGCATTTGGTTAACTACAAGTTGCAAGTCGCTTTTGATTATAACCTGCTCTATTCCGAGCTCTCGGGCAAATTCTAGAACTGCAATCACAACTTCATATTCTGCTTCATTATTAGTAATAGGATGGCATTTTATGGCTTGTCGTATAGTCTCTCCCGCGGGTGGGATAAGGATAATGCCCAAACCTGCTCCTTTTACATTTGAAGAGCCATCGGTAAATAGGGTCCAAGTACCTGGATTAGACCCGTTAAATACCTGTAGTTCTTTTTCTGCCTCTACTACTATCCCTGGACTAAAATCTGCCACAAAACCTGCTAAAACCCGTGACTTTATTGCAGTTCTAGGTTGCTATGTGATGTCATATTCACTCAGTTCTATAGCCCATTTGGCTAACCTACCTGACAACTCTTGTTTATGCAATATATTACGTAAGGGGTAGGCAGTTACTACAGAGATAGGATGACATTGAAAATAAGGTCTTAATTTTCTAGATGCCATAATTAAGGCCAGTGCAAGTTTTTCTAAATGAGGATATCGAGTTTCAGCATCCAATAAAACTTGCTAACATAGTAAATTGGAGATTGTTTACCTTGGTCCTCTCGAACTAATACAGCACTTACCGCCACTTCGGAAACAACGAGGTAGATGAGTAGTTTTTCCCCGTCCTTTTGTTTGGATAGCAATGGTGGGTTTGACAAGTATGATTTTAAATTTTTGAGTGCTTGTTGACATTCTTTAGACCATTCAAATTGACTTTGCTTTTTCAAGGCTGAAAAGAACTTAAAGCATCTTTCCGATGATTTGGAAATAAACCTTCCCAATGCTGCTAATCTACCGTCACCTCTTCACTTCCTTTTTGCTCGTACGTATTTCTAGTATTTCTTCAATAGCCTTAATCTGCACGGATTTACCTCAACGCCACGGTTAGAAACAAGGAATCCCAAGAACTTACCTGACAACACGCCAAATGCACATTTCTCGGGATTTAACTTCATGTTGAATTTGCGGAGAATCTGAAATGTATCTGACAGGTGTTGAATATGATCCCCTTCTTGTTGTGATTTGACTAGAATATCATCTATATAAACCTCCATGGTTTTTCCTAAACGTTCTTGAAACATCTTGGTCACTAGCCTCTGATACGTGGCCCCANTAGCATCAATTAATTGATCTATGTGTGGTAATTGAAAAGAATCTTTAGGGCAAGCTTTATTTAAATCAGTATAGTCCACACAAACTCGCCACTTAACATTCTTTCTGAGCACTACTACAATATTAGCTAACCAATCAGGATACTTTACCTCGCAGATAGATCAAATTTTTAAGAGCTTTTGTACTTCATCCTAAATTACATGATTCTTGAAGGACCCTTGCTTCCTTTTCTTCTGTTTTACAGGTGGATATGTTGGATCTTCATTCAGCTTATGGGTCATTACCTCCGGTGGTATACCTGTCATATCCGAATGCGACCAAGCAAAGCAATCTGCGTTAGCTTTTAAAAATTCAACTAACTTACTTTTCATCTCCGGGCTGAGGTTGGCTCCAATGTAGACTTTTCTGTCCGGCCAATGTATAAACAGTACCACAGCTTCCAGTTCCTCGATTTTTGATTTGATGTTTTCATTTTCTTCTGGTTCTTGAATAGTATCGGGCCTTGAGTCTACTTCTATTTGTCCTTCTACAGTTGAGGCTTGCGTTGCTAAATCCTCAACTGAACTCTATAATTGCTATTTTTCATCGCTTTTCGCACTTGAGTCGGCCACTGACTTAATGCTTCATGAAGCATGTTGATCATCACGGATTTGTTGTATTCCCCATTGTGAGGGAAACTTGATAACTTGATGTAAAGTAGATGGAATAGCATCCATTTCGTGGATCTACGGTCTGCCGAGAATCATATTGTACGCCATATCCATTTCTATCACTTGAAATTTGTTATCTTTGAATACTCTTTCTACGAATGTGGTGAGTATTATCTGCCCCTTTGTTATAACGCTCGAGTTGTCAAAACCAGACAAGGTCCATGCTTTGGGTACCAACTTATTATTGGCTTGCATCTCGTTTGCCACTCTTAACAGAATGATATTTACAGAACTACCTGGATCAATCAAAACTCGCTTTACATTAGTATCATGTACAAGTAAAGATATTACCAGTCCATCATTGTGTCTGGTCAGCACGACATCTGCAGTAGCATCATCAAATGTTATACTATATTCTTCCAATACTTTACGAACTCGCTTCCCGTGGGCAATTGTGATTTTTGACACCTTCTTTGCTGTTGTGTATGTTACGCCATTGACCTCCTCCCCTCCACTTATGACATTAACTGCTCTTTTTGGTGATGGAGGTTTCGGCGGTTCTTGCCTATTCTTCATATATGCTTTCTTTCCCTTTTCACTAAATAATTTGCTTAAGTAACCTTGTTTTAATAGATGTTTTACTTCACCTTGTAGCAATCTGCAGTCTGTCGTTTTGTGACCGTGATCATTGTGAAACTCGCACCAAAAATTGACATTTCTCCTGTTTGGGTTTGACCTCATTTCTTTTGGCCACGGTACCTTGTCTCCCATGCTTCTTAAAATAGCCACCAACTCAGATGTGCTAACATTGAAACTATAACCACTAATTTTTGCTTTTGATCCTTTGTCGTCATCCCGTGTGTCTCGCGTGTTTCGCTCCTTTCCGTACCTTGACGACGAACCTGATTCTCTGTCCCTTGATTTAGGATCATACCTTGGATTTTCCCGTTTTGAACGTGAATCCCTTCCTGCTGGTCCCAAATAAGGTTCGTACCTACTTTTACCAGACCTTTTTTTCGGTTTCCGCCCCCCTTTGAACTTATTCTTTCATCTTTTTGAGACTGAGTGATAATATCTTCTTCTATCTGCAGCTTTGTGCTGTATCTATTATAAACATCACACCAAGTTGTTGCAGGGAATTCTCGCAAGCTTTCTTTAAGTCTCCTCGTGACTTTCGAGCTTTTTTTCATTCAGATTACTAGTAAATGCCATAGCCACCCAATTATCGGGAACACGTGGCAACATCATCCTTCACACTAGAATATGTCTACAAATTCCCTGAGCAGCTCCGTATCACCTTGTTTAATTTTGAAAATGTCCTCCATCCTCTTTTCAACTTTCTGAGCTCCCGAGTGTGCTTTTATAAACGAATCTACAAGCTCAGCAAAAGAATCAATAGAATTTTAGGGTAAAAGAGAGTACCATGTCAGTGCTCCCTTTGTGAGTGTTTCTCCGAACTTTTGT
>NW_017681572.1:0-597 GCF_001879085.1 Nicotiana attenuata
CGGGGCGTAATTTCCAAAAACGACCGGCCGGGTCATTACAGAACCTTATGGTCGACATAACTCTTTTGCCTAGACTGAGCTGTACGAAGTCTATCCTGAATAACCTTAACCTTATCCAAGGCATCTTGCACTAAATCCGTGCTCAATAACTGAGCCTCTCCCGGCTATGGATTCTAAGGTGCGGACTCGGGTTTGACTTTTTGGTCGATTTTGGGATTTTGATTAAAGATTCGACCTTTATTGATTGGATTTGTTTCCTTTGGAATTATTTGATGTATTTGAGTTTCTTTTGGCTAGTTTTGAGCCGTTCGGAAGTCGTTACGCGCGGGATGGTATTTTTGGAACGTTGTTTGGCTTGCTAGGTATTGAATTTGGCTTGTCGAGGTAAGTAACACTTCTAAACTTGGTGTTGAGAGTATGAAACCCTGAATTACGTGTTATGTGTTTTGTTTTTGAGGTGACACACATGCTAGGTGGCGAGCGTGTGGGCGTACACCGTGTGAATCGTGACTTCGTTATTTCTGTGGTACTGTGTAGTTACCTGATCTTATTTGTAACCATAAAATACTCTACATACTAGAGCTATTGAGCTATGAT
>NW_017681572.1:4996-7339 GCF_001879085.1 Nicotiana attenuata
AAAAAAAGTTGTTTCTTTTTTCTTCTTGAAGAATATTTGTTTGAAGAGTCAATTTGCATAAATGGACATCAAACAAATAACAAAACTTTGGCTATACAATTGCTATCATTAATTTCAATTTAGCACATTCAAGGAATCGAAGGGTATAAGCTAAAACCCCTTCATTTAGCTGTAGTCAAGCCAATATTGCAAGGGTATATATTTTTTTTCGTTGAAGAATATTAGTTTTGAATCATTAGATTATGTGAAAGTTTTTTTTTTCAAACTCAACAAGAGAGAAATCAGTTTCTAATTGATAGTTTCTATAGCGACTTTTAAGTGTAACAAAGAGTATATATTAAAAAAAATTGGTATGACGTGTAAATATTTTTTTTTAAATATAAAAAAATTATTTCAAAAAAACTCTTTACTTTGTTTAATTCAAAGATAAGATATTTTTGAACATTCGTAGAGCGTTTTTAAAATTATTATAATAGAAGTTATATCATGGATAACTCAAAAAACCGAAATCTTATGGAATATTTACATAATATCCAGACATATTTATTGTTTACTTTTTATAGCTAATATAATAGATGACATACCGACAACACACGATTATACATATATTATATATGGATTATATATAAATTACACATCATTCAATTTTTTAATTTAAGTGGTCGAGTTAGCACCTATTTAGGCTGATTAGATAAAGCCAAAAAGAAAATATTAAATAATTTCAACCAAAGACTAAAAATATAATTAAAGCTCATATGTAGGCAATTTTTTTTTAAAACTCATCCTTTTATAGTGAAATAAATTAATTTTTTGTAACAAAAAAGATAATGGCTTAAAAAATAAGATAAAAGAAAATAGATTTTGAAAAAAATATTAGAAAGATCTAGAAATGAGAAATAAAAAATGAAAACAAATTTCTTCTTATGTTTCATCTTTGTTGAGTATAGAAAATTTGAAAGTTAATCTCATCGATTTCAAATATTTTTTTTTTCAACTCAAATACATAGATTATAAGATAAGGATATCTTAGAATATTTCTTTTAATTTACATTATGTGTCGTTTTTAAAAAAACACTATTACTAAGAAACTGGTATGATATTCGAATTTGAATTGGAATGCAATTTAAGTAGTTTGCATTGAGGTTAAGCCAAGTATGGTGTCGAAAAATGAACTATTTGACAATTTTAAGATAATATATGCAATGTTTTATAATAATAATCAACTAATTTAACATTTAATGATTCAAGAACAAAATATTTGTATATATAGGGTATTAAAAATTCAAATTTGGGGCTAGATATATCGATAAACTTAAAGTGGAGTCATACTGAACTAAATCCGGCCAAAGAATTATTTTAATTTTTAGATAGCCGATTAAAGTGACTTTTAAATTAAGGATAATATCTTTCACTTGCATCATTATAAAGGTAATCATTATTATAATATATATAAAGTTTTAGAAATTTAAATTTCAAAATAGAAATATTTTTTGAAAGATAAAATCATACCAAATAAGAGTTCAAGTCGTAGTATAAGCGTCACGTCGTAATCAAAGAATCGTTTATATTGTGTCAACCTTTGTGCTTTGCCATAAATATGAGTTATTATTTCACTTTGTGACCATTTTTAGGTTCCAATGACATCTATGAGAATGGTGCAAAAATGAAATTATCACTACGATAATTGAGAAAATGTTAGTCTTTTTTCATGTAGTGTTTCTTAATTAATATCTGACGATTATTTATAATTATTTAGAAGGTTTAAATGTTAAGGTTATTTACATATAATTCAAATAACTCAGATATTTAACATGGTTAATGTCAAATATCAAAATGGAGTAAAAAAATTCACTAGCTAAAGAAATTTTTATATTTTTAGATAGCCAACTAAAATGAGTTTTGAATTAAGAATAATATTTTCAATTACATTAATATAAAAATAATTATTATTAAAAAGTAATATTTTAGAAACTAAAATTTTAAGAAAGAATATTTTTAAGAGATATCAACACACCAAATAAGAGTACAAGTGTCACGACCCCAACCCTGGTCGTGATGGCGCCCAACACAGTGCTAGGCAAGCCCGACCAACTCAACATTCTCAATCCCTCATTTAAAGTTCATTACCAATTAACAGGATTTAAATACCAAGTTAACATAATTATAATTCTGTAACGGTAGATAAAATGTGCGGAAATCAAGAAATATCACTACAAAGCCCACCGATCTGGTGTCACGAGTCAAGAGCCTCTAATACAAGTCTGGGAAAACAGCCTAACAAAAGATAGTCTAAAATGCTGAAAGTAAAGAGGATAGAGGGAGAAATCGGGTCTGCGAACGCCA
>NW_017681572.1:10244-11104 GCF_001879085.1 Nicotiana attenuata
TTCACATTTAAAATCCTATAAGTATAGTTCTTTGAAACACTGTAGCTAGATTTGAATAAAACGAAATTCTTTTAAAATAAATGTAATATATAGGGTACACGTCTATGTTTATCTAAATAACAAAAAAGAGTTTACAAAACCAAATAAAAGTTTACTTACATATATAATAAAGTAAACATACATGCCGGAGAAAGAAACATCACAAAATCAGTCAATATTACAAAAAAAAAATATTGTTTCTTTTTTCTTCTTGAAGAATATTTGTTTGAAGAGTTAATTTGCATAAATGGACATCAAACAAATGACAAAACTTTGGCTATACAATTGCTATCTTTAATTTCAATTTAGCACATTCAAGGAATTGAAGGATATAAGTTGAAACCCCTTCATTTAGCTGTAGTCAAGCCAATATTGCAAGAGTATAATATTTTTTTCGTTAAAGAATATTTGTTTTGAATCATTAGATTATGTGAAAGGCTTTTTTTTTTTTCAAACTCAACAAGAGAGAAATTGGTTTCTAATTGATAGTTTCTATAGGGACTTTTAAGTGTAACAAAGAGTATATATAAAGAAAAAATTGGTACGACGTGAATTTTTTTTTTTTTAAATGTAAACAATTTCGAAAAAACTCTTTACTTTTTTTAATTCAAAGATAATAAAAAAGATAAGATATTTTTGGACATTAGTAGAGAGTTTTAAAATTATTATAATAGAAGTTATATCATGGATATACTCAAAAAACCGAAATCTTATGGAATATTTACAGATTTCTTAATTAATATCTGACGATTATCTATAATAATTTAGAAGGTTTAAATGTTAAGGTTATTTACATATAATTCAAATAACTCAGATATTTA
>NW_017681573.1:0-3383 GCF_001879085.1 Nicotiana attenuata
ACTCCAGCAGCACCTGTTCAGGCACCGGCAGTGCCCATCGTGATTCCTGGTCTCCAGGAGGCTTTTGCCCAGATGTTGTCCGTCTGCACTGGCCTGGCTCAAGCGGTTTCAGCCACTACAGCGGCGGCTACTTCTCAGACCGGGGGTGGTCATCAAACCCCCGATGCTCGCACACCCGAGCAGGTCGTTCAGGGCTTACAGACACCTGGGGTAGCTCCAGCTCAGCCAGTTCAGCCAGCTACACCAGTTGCAGCAGTTGTTCCAGTTGCGCCAGTCGCACCAGCTCCAGCTCATGTGGTTCCAGCTATGCCGGATGACGAGCAGCGTCGGTTGGAGAGGTTCGGTAGGCTTCAGCCTCCGACATTCAGTGGTGTTGAGGGCGAGGATGCCCAGGGTTTTCTGGATAAGTGCCAGCGTATGCTTCGTACTGCGGGTATTCTGGAGTCTAGTGGAGTGGCTTTTACTACCTTCCAGTTCACAGGGCCTGCATTTAATTGGTGGGAGGAGTTCGAGAGGCGTAGGCCTATTGGAGCAGCGCCCTTCACGTGGCAGCAGTTCTCTACGGTATTCTTGGAAAAGTATGTACCCCAGTCTCAGAAGGAAGAGCTGCGTCGTCAGTTCAAGTGGTTGACTCAGGGAGATATGACAGTGACTCAGTATGAGTTGAGGTTTACACAGCTAGCTCGGCATGCCACGTGGATGATCCCGACAGATCGCGAGAGGATCAGGAGGTTTGTGGATGGCCTCAACTATCCGATCCGCATATTGATGACTAGAGAAAGGGCTACAGCAGTTACATTTGAGGAGGTAGTTGATGCGGCTCGTCAGATTGAGACAGATCGTCGTCGGGAGCGTGAGGAGAGGGAGGTTAAGAGGCCTCGAGGTTCAGGTAGTTTCAATGGTGCTCCGTCTAGGGGCCAGTTCCAGCGCAGCAGAGGTCATTCCTTCAGACCTCCTCAGTCAGGTCGTTCAGAGTCCAGTGGCGCTTCGTCAGGCCGTGGTCATCAGGGTCATCAGCAGAGCCAGCCTGCACTGAGTGCCCTTCCAGCTCAAAGCTCTGCTCCTGCTTCTTCAGCCCAGGGTTCATCTGCAGCGAGGGGTTCCCAACAGTCCCCTTCTCCAGCTCCAGGTCGTTGCTACGAGTGCGGTGAGTTGGGTCATATGAGGAGATAGTGTCCCCGGTTCCGTAGTAGACAGTCTCAGCAGAGGGATCAGCCCTCATCTTCTGCTCCTGTTTCTTCAGCACCCACTCAGTCAGCTAGGAGTGAGGTCAGGTAGCCAGGTGAGGGCGAGGACCGTACTGGCGGTGGTCAGGCTCGATTCTATGCTCTTCCAGATAGGAGAGACGCCAGTGCATCAGATGCAGTCATCACAGGTATTATCTCAGTCTGCCACTGGGATGCCTCTGTCTTATTTGATCCCGGATCTACCTACTCCTATGTATCTTCATATTTTGCTCATCATTTGGGTACGACCCGTGGTTGTCTTGCCTTGCCTGTGCATGTATCTACCCCGGTGGGTGATACTGTTATTGTGGATCACATATCGATCCTGTCTTGTTACAATTGGGGGTCTGGAGACCCGAGTTGACTTGTTATTATTGGGCATGGTGGATTTTGACGTGATTCTGGGTATGGATTGGTTATCTCCGTACCATGCTATTCTGGACTGTCATGCCAAGACAGTTACGCTGGCTATTCCGGGTATTCCGAGGATCGAGTGGCGAGGCGTGACTGACTATGTACCCGGCAGGGTGATTTCCTTCCTAAAAGCCCAACGGATGGCTGGGAAGGGTTGTTTGTCGTACTTGGCTTTCGTTAGAGATGTTGGAGCTGAGACTCCCACAGTCTTGATTCGGTTCCGTTGTGAGGGATTTCCCTGATGTGTTTCCAGCGGACCTGCCGGGCATGCCGCCGGACAGGGACATTGATTTCGGTATTGATTTGGTGCCGGGCACTCAGCCCATCTCTATCCCTCCCTATCGTATGGCACCAGCGGAGTTAAAAGAGTTGAAGGAACAGCTTCAGAAACTCCTAGATAAGGGGTTCATTCGCCCGAGTGTGTCACCTTGGGGTGCACCAGTGTTATTTGTAAAGAAGAAGGACGACACAATGAGAATGTGCATTGATTACAGACAGCTGAACAAGGTGACAGTGAAGAACAAGTACCCACTACCCCGTATTGACGATTTGTTTGATTAGCTTCAGGGAGCAAGGGTATTCTCTAAGATTGACCTCCGATCGGGCTATCACCAGCTGAAGATTAGGGATTCAGACATTATGAAAACGGCTTTCAGGACGAGATATGGGCACTACGAATTTCTAGTGATGTCCTTCGGGCTGACTAATGCCCCAGCCGCATTCATGCACTTGATGAACAGTGTATTTCAACCGTATCTGGATTCTTTTGTGATCGTGTTTATTGATGATATTCTGGTGTACTCGCATAGCCAGGAGGAGCACGCGCAGCACCTGAGGGTGGTATTACAGAGATTGAGAGAGGAGAAGCTTTATGCGAAGTTCTCTAAGTGTGAGTTCTGGCTTAGTACTGTGACTTTTCTGGGACACGTGGTGTCCAATGATGGTATTCAGGTTGACCCAAAGAAGATCGAGGCGGTGCAGAGTTGGCCCAGACCGTCCTCAGCTACTGAGATCCGGAGTTTCCTCGGTTTGGCGGGTTATTACCGCAGGTTCGTTCAGGGCTTTTCATCTATTGCTTCGCCTTTGACGAAGTTGACACAGAAGAATGCTCCATTTGTGTGGTCGGATGAATGCGAGGAGAGCTTCTAGAAGCTCAAGTCGGCCTTGACCACAGCTCCGGTACTAGTATTGCCATCAGCTTCAGGTTCTTACGCGGTGTATTGTGATGCTTCGAGAGTTGGGATCGGTTGTGTATTGATGCAGGAGGGTAGAGTTATTGCGTATGCTTCTCGTCAGTTAAAGCCCCATGAAAAGAACTACCCTGTTCATGACTTAGAGTTGGCTGCTATCGTTCATGCCTTGAAGATTTGGAGGCATTATCTATATGGTGTATCTTGTGAGGTATATACGGACCATCGCAGTCTTCAGCACTTGTTTAAGCAGAAGGATCTTAATTTGAGACAGCGGAGATGGGTTGAGTTACTCAAGGATTATGATTACCATCTTGTATCATCCCGGGAAGGCCAATGTAGTGGCCGATTCTTTAAGCCGGAAGTCCATTAGTATGGGTAGTTTGGCGTACATTCTAGTTGGGGAGAGGCCCCTTGCACTTGATGTTCAGGCTTTGGCCAATCAGATGGTGAGGTTAGATATTTCCGAGCCTAGTCGGGTGTTGGCTTGTATGGTTTCCCGATCTTCTTTGTATGATCGCATCAGAGAGCGCCAGTATGATGACCCGCATTT
>NW_017681573.1:6302-11103 GCF_001879085.1 Nicotiana attenuata
TTCATCAAAAACGGGTCAAGCTAGGGCTTGGAAAGCTGTGATGTAAAAATGGAATTTGGAGAGTCAAACGAGCTCCGATTTTGGTAAACTTTATATGCATGGACTTGTGGCGAGACGAGGAATCTGTTGGTGTAATTTTCGGAATTTTTCGAGAAGTGGGCCCGGGGCTCGGATTTTACCAACTTCGTAAATTTTAGTACTTTTCGAGTATTTTTGATTGGGTTATGTTTCTTTAACCCATATTTATGTATTCGTTGTGATTTTGACTAGATTCGACGCGCGAGGAGGTCGATACGAAAGGAAAAGGCATTGCGGACCATTCTACGGCCGGATAGAGGTGAGTAGTTGGTGTATATGATGGCCTGAGGGTTTGAAACCCCGGCTTATCACATTGTGACGCTATTGTAGGGCGTGACTCGCACCCCATGGCAGGTGCGGGATTGGTTATGACTGGGGATTGAGACTTAGTCCATCCCGAACAAGAATGTTTCTATATTGGCGACTGATATGCACCCTGTATTGAATATATCTGGGCTTATTGCCGTGTTTGGGGCCTTGTGCCGATCTATAGCATCCTTAGAGGATGAATGTCATTGTGATAGCATGCTTTGTATAATCATTGATCTCAGTCCTGTGTCTAATCACTGTTATAAAATGCTAAGTCACTTTTCCTGAAGTTAAATATCTAAAGTGTATTCTTCTTAATAAATTAGAAATTGGGAAATTAATTGAACCTGTTACGTGACTCATATGCATATTGTGGACTGAGTATGGATCGGGCTGCACGCCGCAGCGAATGGTATGATTACATTGCGCTTGGGCTGAAGGAGCCCCTCCGGAGTCTGTACACACCCCCAGTGAGCGCCGTCGACGCTAAATGGATCGGGCTACGCGTCGTAGCGGTCATGTGCATTGCATTGCATCCTTACATTATACTTGACTGATATATTTGAAGTTGTTTTGCTATTAGTTCGTAGTTAGGTGTTGGACTGTTAGTTTTAGCTTACTTTGTGGCACTTCGTGGATTTCTTATCTTCAGACATTTTATATGCTTATTACTCACTGAGTCGGTAGTACTCACCCCTACTCCCTGCACCTTGTGTGCAGATTCAGGTGCACCGGAGGCTTAGCTGAGCAGTCTTGTTTTCCAGAGCTTATCAGAGTTGTCGAGGTAGCTGCTTGACGTTCGCAGGACCTGACTTCTCTTCCTATTTCAGTTTTATTTATATATATACATTTCCAGACTTGAGTATTTTCGTTCAGATATTGTTATTCAGATTGTTTTAGAGGCTCTAGACTCGTGACCCCGGATCTTTTGGGAGTGTTGTTATCAGACTTCGTATTTTCTCAGTATTATTCTTCGACAAATATTGGATTATTATTCTAAAACTATTATAATCTCTTTAGATTGTGGGTTTTGAGGTTTACGGTTGATTTGGGAACGACTGTGGTCAGGCTTGCCTAGCAATGTTGTTGGGCGCCATCACGACCGGGTTTGGGGTCGTGACACCACCGTAGATTCTTGCCAATGAATCATGAATTTAGGCGAAATACAAGTGCATTTATGAAGAACCAAACTGATTTTGAGGAGCCACCGGCCTTCTTGTGTTCAGAAGAAATTTGGAACAGAGTAAGGGATATGCCTAAAGTAACAGAGTCTCCACCATCTAAGATACCAGGTTATGGTGTCACACACAACTGGACTAAGTGGAGCATATTTTGGGAATTACCTTATTGGAAGAACAATCTTCTTCGGCATAATCTGGACGTCATGCATATCGAGAAGAATTTTTTTGACAACTTGTTTAATACTATTATGGATGTTACTAACAAGACCAAAGATAACTTGAAGGCCAGGATGGACTAAAAGAATATTGTAGGCGAAGTGAGTTGTATTTGACATACTTTAACAACAAGATACAGAAGCCCAAAGCCAGTTACACGTTCAAATTGGATGAGAGAAGAGAGATTTGTAGCTGGGTTAACAATTTGAGGATGCCTGATGGGTACGCATCAAATTTATCCAGGTGTGTTGACATGAAAGAAGGTAAGTTGGCGTCAATGAAAAGCCACGATTGTCATATTTTCATGGAAGCGTTGATGCCTATTGCATTCAATGCATTGCCTGATCGAATATGGAAACCGATTACAGAGATAAGTTATTTTTTCAAGGATTTGTGTTCTAGCACATTGAGGGTGGAGAGTAACATTATCTTAACTTTAAACAAGCTGGCAAAAATTTTCCCTCTTGGTTTTTTTTATGTAATGGAACATCTTCCAATTCACCTTGCACAAGAGGCAAGGCTTGGAGGGCCTGTTCAATGTAGATGGATGTATCCCTTCGAGAGGTAATGAAATTTAATCATTTACCTTTTGTATTTGCTTTAAAGATTGTTTTGTCTAAAAATAACACTATGCAGGACTATTGGCAAATGTAAACGGGCCATAAAAAATAGATCAAGAATTGAAGGTTCGATATGCGAGGCATATGTGGCTAAAGAAACATCTTATTTCTGTTCATACTATTTTGAACATGATGTGCCATGTTTGAGAAATAGACCGAATCGGCATGATGATGGAGGCGAAATCGATCCTTTGGCACCACCCTTTTCCATTTTTAATCAACCAGGTAAAGGAGGTCCAAAAAATAGTCTAAAGCGAAGGTTGTCTAGGATGGAGCTAAAGTCAGCTACAACACATGTATTGTTAAATTGCCCTGAGGTCCAACCTTATTATAGGTAAGTATATATTCGTATATATTACGGACTTTTATATTAAATAGACCACTGATTTAACTAATAAATATTATAATGGCAGTTACTTTGTGGGTACATATGGGCAAGATGTTGTTTATCCCAAGTTTTCAGAGTGGTTTAAAGAATTTGTAAGTATTACTTATTATTTAACATGATTTTTATTACGGAAAAGGTTCAAAGATATCCCTAAACTATGGTATATAGCTCATTTTTGTCCTCCGTTAGTAAACTGGGCCAAAAATATCCTCCCCGTTAGCACAATGGGCCACTATTGTCCTTCAAACTAACGGCCTTGCACACAAGCCATTTTAATCCTACATGGCATCCACGTGTCTGTGATAGTTTTGGACTGTTGTTTATAGCAGTGTTTTTTTTTTCTTCAAATCTGGACAGTTTGGACAATGTTTTTTTGTAAATCTGGACAGTTTTGGACTGTTGTTTATAGCAGTGTTTTTTTTTTTTTGCAAATCTGGACAGTTTGGATCGTGCTTTTGTAAATCTGGACAGTTTTGGTGTATTAGTATAATGAATTGTTGAAGATGCTAAAATGTTATCTTCTGTGCCTTGAAGAAATAGTATAATGAATTATGTAATGTAGAGATGTAATGTTTGAACTTTGAAAACAAAAGATTATGTGTTATGTGAAGTATTTATGCTTAGCTGAATTTAGTAGTTTACTTCTGCAGTATGTTATGCAAATGTAATGATTGTGTGGCTGTGCATTTGTAACATCATGAGAATATGGCCTAGAAGAAATTAAAAACTTGAAACCTTACCTATTAGCAGGACATTACGTATTCACACATACTATGCTACTTCAAAACTTGAAATTTTACCTCAGTTGAAATTGAGTAAGGTGTATTAACATTAGAAACAAAGTCTTGATAAATTCGAATATAGTAAGGTCATCCTCCATAGTGTGGATCATTTATGGATATTAAATTCATCAAGAGAAATTAGTCTCGTTGTTATCCGTTTTTCCCTTGTAAGTTGAAAGGAAAAGTTAGCAGACAAGATCTGTAGTAGCTCTAGCTTGCCTAGAAATTGTTTAGGTTAAGGTTCAGTGGGAATTCTGTTGAGCTTAAAGTGTGTTCCAAGTTGCCTAGTTGCCCATATTTGGTCAAATTGTTCTGCAGCTTCTTTAATTTTTCTGGTCAAATTGTTCTGCAGCTTCTTTAATTGTTCTGCTTTAATACCTAAGAAATGGGTTTTTTGTTATGAAATGGGGTTTGGAGATGGGGTTACGGCTGCCCCTTTATGAAATTGGGTCTTTGTTTGAAAATGGATTTCGGAGCGGGTTTAGAAGGCTGCCCGCTTATGTGGCTGCCATGTCACAGCCATGCGGATGCCATGTAGGATTAAAATGGCTTGTGTGGAGGGCCGTTAGTTTGAAGGACAATAGTGGCCCATTGTGCTAACGGGGAGGATATTTTTGGCCCAGTTTACTAACGAAGGACAAAAATGAGCTAATATATTATAGTTTAGGGACATTTTTGGACCTTTTCCGTTTTTATTATATGTAATTAATTATATATATATTTGTAAAACTCTAAATTATATTTAATTATATATATATATAGGTTCATGATCCAGCTAATGGCATTAAAGACCCATTTTTACGTGATATAGCTTGGGGACCTGACCCTAGAGTAAGAATGATGTCTAAATACGTGGTCAATGGGTACAAGTTTCATACAGAAGAATGGTCTAATGGAAAGAAAACCAACAATAGTGGGGTGTGGGTGAAAGGTGAGGGAGATGTTGATTATTATGGTGTGCTTCAAGAGATTTTGGAATTGGAGTATGCTGTAGGTTGGCCGAAGAAAAGTTGGTACTCTTTCGATGTAAATGGTATGATCCAACACCGAATAGAGGTACAAAGGTGCACGCTCAATACAACATAGTTGAAATTAAACACACGGGGCAATATAGAGTTTATGGTCCCTTTATCATTGTACAAAAGGTGAAACAAGTGTATTATGCTCCTTATCCTTTGAGCAAGATAAGTCTGCATGGCGTAGTAATTTTGAAAACAAATCCCGTGG
>NW_017681574.1:0-4402 GCF_001879085.1 Nicotiana attenuata
TTTTAGGAGAAGATTCATACCGACTAAGACGTTTATACCTTGGAGAAAATTCATCAGACTAGATTTCTATCTTAGGAGAAAAATTCATCAGACTAAGATTGTGATCCTAGGAGAAAATTCATCAGACTAGGTTGTCTATCTTAGGAGAACAATTCATCAGACTAAGATTTTGATCCTAGGAGAAAATTCATCAAACCAGGATAGAATGTGAAAAGCCATGGCAGCATTTTATGCGCGCTAACAAGACAGGCAAGGGCGAAGATTTGAGAAACTTCCCTTTTGTCGGCTCTCCTCTTCTTCCTTCTCTTTTCTTTCTTTTTTTCCTTATTGTTGAACCAACTTTCTTGCACTGCTTTGTTCCTGTTTCAAACAAAGAAAACTTGTGAGTTTAAAATGTGGTGGTTAGTTTGTGGCCTTGAACTTTGAGGCTGGCTGCTTCTGCATTTGCCAAGATGACTGATTTCCACCCGAAGACCTTGCTTGTTCCCGATATCCTCTACTTGTTGCATTGCATGAACTGGCATCCCCCAACCCTTATGTCTCGTATGAATCCCAAAGCACGTCTATGGTGTTCTTTCTTGACTTAATCACTGGCCTCGGCCTTGAAGTTGTATTGTTCCTTCACTTGCCTTGATAACCGATTCCCACTTGGAGACCTTGCTAACCACTTTCCTTAACGCAGAAAATACCTCTGATCCGTTCACCAAGCACCCTCCATCTGATATGTACCAAACCTTTCATGTTTCAATGAAAATACCTTTGATCCATTCACCCGAACCCCTTCATTTGTTGCGTTGTTCATGAATTGACAAATACCAAGCCCGTGCATTTCACAAGGATCCCGAAGCATGTAGATTGTTGCCAACTTCAGTGTGCCTGCTGTTTTTCCTGACTTATGACGATTTGATATGCTGGCCAGATCCTGTGTTTGTTCAATTGGAAAGCTGGTGGCAGATTTTGAAGTCATTTCTCACTTGTTACGACCGAATTGACTCAGGATGAGGAAGTAAACAAGGTAGGAGGAATAGAGTAAAGGATAATGGAAAGAAACGATTCCTAACAAGAAACCTACAGAGTAGCAACCCATCGGATGTGGATACCGACTCTAACGACCTTGACATGCACCTGCAGCCTACTCTGTTTGGCAAATCTGATGTTAGGATCTTGTTGTACCTCTTCGCCGTGAAACTGGGCTTCAATGCTCCGCTTGCCCGATCTGAACCACAATCCTTTTCCGACTTGTGGTGCCCATAGGTTTTCACCATCAAGCCTCTCTCATTTTGGTCTTTTTCTCAACTCACCATCGCCTTATGGTGCCCGTGAAGGTTTTCACCAATAAGATTCTCTCATTTTGTTTTCTCTCAGCTTTCATCGCCTTGTGGTACCCGTGAGGGCATTTATCATCAAGACTCTCTCATTCTTCATTTCCCTTGTTTGGACCGGAGTGTTGCCCCTGATATGGTCCACCTCTACTCGCCTGACTCGGCATCTCTCAAAGATTGATCAGAAGGTCTTTCTTTGGACAGTAATGCAGGCTTTTGGATAAGGTTAGAAAGAAAGGTATCAAAGGCTCAAAACAACTTAACATGGGTTCACAGTTGCAACTTTCGGAATTAAATTTCTCACAGCGGCCACAACTTCTGCCCCAATTTCTTTCTTGGGGAACTTTTGGGATTTTGTTTTGGTGTGACTGAACCCCAGGGAGAGGCTGCCTACGTACCCTTTCGGGATCAAGTCAAACGTATTTCAGGTCATAAAAATTATTTTGTTGTTGCAATCTTTCCTTTTCTTCCAGTTTCTTTTCTTTCTTTTCATTTCTTTTTCTTTTTCATTTTTTTTCCTTTTTCTTTTTGCTTTTTGCTCTTTCTTTTTTTTTTTTCTTTTTGCCTTCTTTTTTTCTCTTTTTTTTCTTCTTCTTTTCCTTTTCTTTTGGACTGTGTTTCCTTGTTTCTTCACTGATTTTCCTTGCTCGAGCTCCCGAGTTGTTATTGATTCCGAAAGAGGGGTACGAAAAAAAATAAACGAGGCTCAAAAGGGTGACAAGGGATAAAGTGTTTGGATAGCAGAACAAAATGCCTTCGTCATTCCAATCTCCAAAATATGCCAACTACAAACTACACAATTAAACAAACATGAGGAAAACATACGTAACATCTTTTGATTGCACCAGAATTACTAACCATATCCACACATTTGCCTTCTACATTTGTCAATTACCCTGCACCATTGGACAATAATCTCAGTACCACGAACGGTCCCTGTAGACTTGGGGCAAAATTGCCTTTGGCTTCAAACCGATGCGGCATGATGCATTTTCCACAGTGTTTCTTTATGTTCTGTCTGACCCAGTTTCACACAATTTGGGCTTGAAGTGATCTCAAAATGCCCTTTATTGCCCTCGAATGTCCTTACATCTTCAACATTATTTCATTGCTTCATTACTAAACTGACTTTTAAAACCAGGCTGAGAATTATGCGTGCATGTCATGTCACCAGAACCAGCATGAAAAGAATTGTAAAAGGAGAAGAAAACTAAACAAAATGACTAGAAATGGCAGAAAAAAGGAGATTGCATTAGACTGACGGTGAAAGGGTTTAAACAACAGAACAATTAGACAAACCTAGACAGCACTAAACAAGCTATTACAGCAAAGTGAAAAGATAGAAGGGTTTGAGTCACAAGACAATATCCGGATTACAACCCTGAAAATAACCCGGACAACAGAAATGACAACAAAATAAACCACCAAAACTCCACTCTAGTTAACCAGGAGTTGGAGCGTCTTTCCAATTACCAAGCATGACATCTTAACCACTGAGTTTCGCATCAATATTGCTGGAACCTTCACCAATTTCAATATTATTGACTTCATTCAACAAGTTTCCGAGAGGGTTCTCATACTCCCTGTCACCATGGATCTTCCTCACAAAATGTGCATCATTAGGTGCAAGTAAAGGCTCCTGCGCAATGTTCTGGGTGGCACTATCCTGGACCGCAATTATCCCTTCCTGAATCATTCCTTTTATCTCTCTTTTCAAATCCCGACAACTTTCGACATCGTGCCCCTGGACATTGGAATGGTATTCACACCTTTTAGAAGGGTCAAAGCCTCTTGCACGCTTGTCCACATGATTCGGAGGAATGGGCGCAATCAGGTTATATTGCTTTAGTTTCTCAAACAAGTTTGCATATGACTCTCCCAAGGGGGTGAAAGTTTCCTGCTTCTGTGCCCTCTCTTGCTTGAAATTTTGGCTGGCCCGCAAACCTGCTCCAGGGGAATTCTTGTAGGCTCTTGGGGGTGGGTAGGTGTTTTGAGTTGGGTAAGCATTTTGTGGTGTGGGTGCGCACCATTGCGCATGGGTAGGAGGTTGGGGGTATGTTTGGGCATGATGGACAGAGAAGTGGGGATAGTGTTGTGGTGGGCTATATGGAGTGTGGGGGTAGGTTTGGGGATGGAGTCGAGGTTGGTTGTAATATGGTGATGGGCCCCTAGACCAAGCTCTTGATTCAACTACTGCCACATCTTCTTTCTTTTTCACTACCCCTCCAGTGCCGCTATGGATAGCCTGGGTAGTTGCCTTGATTGCAGAATACCTCATGATTTTGTTGGACTTAAGCCCCTCCTCCACCATACTTCCCATTTTCACTACTTCGTTGAAAGATTTTCCCACTGCTGACACCAAGTGACCATAGTAGGTAGGCTCCAAAACCTGCAGGAAGTAATCAACCATCTCGCTTTCCCTCATTGGAGGATCGACTCTTGCCGCCTGCTCTCTCCACCGGAAACCATACTCTCTGAAGCTTTCCCCAGGCTTCTTCTCAATTTTGGTCAGTGACAGACGGTCCGAGACAATTTCGAGATTATATTGAAAGTGGCCTGCAAACGCTTGGGCCAAATCATCCCACGTGTACCATCGGGCATGATCCTGTCGCGTGTACCATTCCAAGGCCGCACCACTGAGACATTGACTAAAGTACGCCATCAATAATTCATCCCTTCCCCCAGCTCCTCTCATTTTGCTGCAGAATCCCCTTAAATGGGCTACCGGATCACCATGTCCATCATACTAAAGTCAAAACTTGGGTAGCTTGAATCCTGCTGGTAATTGGACATCGGGAAACAAGCACAAATCCTTGTAGGCCACACTGACTTGGCCACCCAATCCTTGCATGTTCTTGAAGGATAGCTCCAGGCTTTTTACTTTTCGAAAAATCTCATCCTGTTCCGGATTCTTAAGCGGCTTGTCAGTTTCCACCGGGAGCTCAAAGTGAGGGGTATAGGAATATGGCTCAGGAGCTTTAAAGGTAGGCTCAGGAGGGTAGTACTGGCTGTCGTGAGTTTGAAACAATGGTTCACTGGAAGATCTTTGCAATGTGGCAGGTGGAGGCGCCACAAAGACA
>NW_017681574.1:8853-11103 GCF_001879085.1 Nicotiana attenuata
GAATGGATACAGAGCATAACACCAATGAAAATAACCAAAATCACTTGACTGGATCTAAACACACTCGAAAATAATTCGGGAACCTCCAGAAAAACTTCAAGCAATTCAAAATTAACCTAAAATGTTAATGGAACAGTATTTTTTGGAGTTTTTTTTTGTTTGATTTTCAGGATCTAAACGATCTAATCTAAGGAAACTTCAGGTTTTCAACTAACAATCTCTGGATTTTCCTTTTTGAATTTTGAATTTTCAAGTATTCAAAGCTTTGGGTGAATTTTGGAGGGAGTTTTAGATCTGAGACTTTGGGGAATTTTTCAGAGGTTTCCAAACTTCGAAATAAGGCACTAGTGACTGCCTTTTATAGGCAAAGCTAAGGGCAGCCTTCAACTCTTTGTTTCACCCCTAAGTCCCTCTTTTATTTTCATTATTTAACTATTTTACTTCCTTATTTACTGACTTATTGCCCAAGTTACATTACCAACTTTCTGAAATTTCACTTTGAACCCTACCTAGAAGTTTCTAGGGAGTTCTATTCCCTATTACCACAATATTCCTTAAGTGAAAATACCTGCAGTACCCCTTAATTATTCCTAAAATTACCAACTTATGTTAATTACCCTAAATTCTCTAATTAATTGAGGTCAAACTAACTATTCTGTAATTTAATCAGCACAATTCTTAAATCTAAACTAACTACTGAATTTCAGATTACCAACTACCATTAACAATCAAACAAACTAAGAAGTTAACAGCAACAAAATCAGTATGAAACGAAGAATCCAATCATTGGCAAACGCAAGAAAATCCAAACAGGCAGAAATATTCATCAAACTAAACTAATCACCATTACAGCCCTAGAACACTAATTACGGGTTAACACGAGAAAGCGTGCTTAAACCAATTTTACTAACAGAGAAACATAACAAAATTAAAAAGAACGAATTCCTGTTGCTGATTATTAGAATTTAAAACAAGATGAAACGAACAAAATAAAAAACAGAAAACCAAAGCAAAACAGCCAAGGGGAAGAAATTAAAACAAAAAGAATTAAGAAAACTCACTGATGTAAACTCTCAAGCCCTACTGCTTCTTAGATCTGAAATTTGAGCGTCTTGGGTGAAATTTGAAGGCCATTGATGACGGATTAGGACTCATGGTGTGAATTTAGCGGGGTTTGGGGATTATAGGGTTTTGGGCTGGGGCTTTGATTTGATATTCGAACAGTTTGGTGGGGATTTGAAGGAAAATAAGGTTGGATTTGGCATGGGTAGACAACGGGGAGCACTGGGTGTAAATTTGGACGGGTTTGGGTGGTGGCGCCGCCGTACACGGCGGAGGCGGCGCTAGGGTTTGGGTTATTTGGAGAGTTGGGGTGGGATTTGAAAGAAACTGAGGCTAGATTCGGACTAGTGAGATGAAGAAGAGGCTATGGTGCAATTTTGGAGTCGTTCGGTGACCGGCCGCCGCCGTGAGGCGATTTCCGGCGGCGGTTCGCGGCAGGAGACGGTGGGGTTAGGGTTCGAGTATGAGAGAGACGGAGAAGGGGTAGGGGCGTTTAGACAGTATTATATCAAAAATTATCAATTCCTGACCGTTAGATCAAACAACCTAGACGGTCAGGATTGATTGTCGTGGAAACGACGTCATTTGAGCTCTAAGTGGCTGGACCGGATCGAGAACCTTTGGGCTGGGGTCAATTTGAAATGGGTTTGAGGGATTGGGCTAGATTTCAAACGGATTTGGCCCAAAAATGGGTAATCCATGAAGACCACTCAATTTTCTTTTAATTTCCTCTCTTTTTTATTTTTAATTTCTTTTTTTTTTCTGATATTTGTTAAATGCAAAATTAAAAATAAAAGCCCAAATCGACTTTAAAATTATACTACTTAATTTCCAAATGCATTAATTCCTAATTTAAATGCAAACTAAGACAATTAAAAATATAAGTGCAAAAAGAACCATTTTTGTTATTTCTTTATTTGTTTGTAACATTAATCACTAATTAATCCTAAAATGTGAAATTAACACTACATGCAAATGCCAAGTATTTTTGTATTTTTCATGAATTAAGCGATAACAAACGTGCACAAACAAATGCAAACAATTAACAAAAATTGCCACAAAAATCCATGAAATTTGCAAATAATGAAAAGAAGTTAATTTGTTTTGAATTTATGGAGTAATTCATATAGGGCAAAAATCAACGTGCTCACAGTTTTAAAACGAGTATTTTGTCTCATTCTCTTATTC
>NW_017681575.1:0-1033 GCF_001879085.1 Nicotiana attenuata
AGATACAGATATTGAAGAAATAGATGAAGAACTAAGCATATTAATTGATTACTAAGAAGAAACTACAATAATCTATCGTTAATGAAGAGCAGAAGTGCCAAAAATGGCTACAAAAGTGTGTCTCCCGAGCGCAGCTAAGTCCGGAATATAAAACTTGACCTAAAAATGGTAAAATATGTCAGTGCGGGCCGCGCAAAATGGACCGCGGCCGCACTGGCTCTTGGACTTCAATTTATGCTTCTCTTAACTTGAGGACCGCGGACCGCGTGAAAGTGTACCGCGGCCCCGGTGGAAGTTGGCGCGGCCGCACAAAAAACGAGCGCGGGCCGCATTGCTTGGAATTGGCAAAATGTGAGCTCTCTGAATCTCTGCTCCGCGGACCGCGTAAAAGAGTAGCGCGGCCGCGGAGCCTGACCGCGGACCGCACAAAAGAGTAGAGCGACCGCGTTGCCTCCAGCTTGAAAATGCCAACTCTCTGAACCTCCTAGTGCGGCCGTATTCACATTTGCGCGGTCCGCACTAGGTTCTCTTTTCCTCAATTTACTTAGTCTTTGACACTTGAGAAGGTTTCACTCCTTTTTGAGCCGATCTTTGACATTCGTCGCTTTGTCGATCAAACCTGCAATCAAGTACAACTTGTGAGCATTTTGGGACTATTTTGTAGCAATTTATAACCAAAGCATAGGCAAGTAGGGGCATAAAACATGTTAAAATCCCGACTTATCAACTCCCCCAAACTTAAACCTTTGCTTGTCCTCAACAAACAAAATAAGACCCACCCCTTAAAGGACAATCCAAGTAATTCCAGCTATCCTAAAGTAACCTCAACAAGCATCAGTTGGGACTAACAATTGCCCTCAACACAAATGGATCATTGACAACATTCAAACCTTGAAAACTATGGATCAAGTGTGACATAAGAGCATCAAGAATTGACTCATTACATCAAGGAGCTCTCTCAATTACTTTGGTCGCTGTGGATCCCCAAACTCATACATCCTCAACTCTCCCTAAGCAAACTTCACCTTTTAGA
>NW_017681575.1:4892-6057 GCF_001879085.1 Nicotiana attenuata
TGCGCTGGATTTTCCATTGAAGCTTCAGTAGGCAGCCTCCGCGGACCGCACAAAAGAGACCGCGGCCGCGATGGCCCACCCGAACCGCACTAAATGGAATGCGGCCGCGGTGGAAAACTTCAGAGAGCAACACATTTGGACCATGCCGGTGCGGACCGCGCAATGTGTACCGCGGCCGCGCTGGCAACTTCAGAGACTGGGCAAATTTTTCCTCTTGTTTTGCACTACATCAACACAATCCCTGCAACATCTCACAACCAATTAGCTCAAAAATCCTAAACTACAAAGAAAATCAAAGAGAAAGAAAAAGACATGGGTTGCCTCCCAAGAAGCGCCTGATTTAACGTCGCGGCACGACGCATGTCACCATTACATCACTTCAAATCAAAAACCGCCACCACGTGGCTCTCATCAAGCTCTCCAAGAAATAATAAAAAGCACGCCCACCAAGATGATCTAGCATTTTGTCAATGAACGGCAATGGATAGTGATCCTTGCGGGGTACTTTGTTCAATTTTCCATAATTCTTGCAGCCCTGCCAACCTGCAGCTGTTCGTGTGGGACTCCACACATTCTGAGAGTTTGTCACTATGGTCATGCCACCCTTCATTTGCACATAGTGTTTCGGAGGAATCCAAGAATTGTCAGAAACAGGGTAGATCACCACTTCTTGCATCACCTCGTCTAATCTTCTTTCATGCTCCAAAGACGGCTTTGCATCATCCTCCAAGATAATATCGGGCTCAAAGATTGTGAGGAAGAGGTGTGGAGCAACTTGTTTCAATTTCAACACGGGTAGCTCCTCAATTGTTGGCTTTGCTAGTGTAGTTTCCTGGTTGTGAAGATCCAAAGACATTTTACTGGGCCTCCAAGATTCCATATCATGTAAAGCATCTATGCACGTCACTCTACTTGCATCATCATTGATATCCCGATTTAGAGGAACGGCCACAAAAGGGTCTTCAACATTAAGCATAGCACTTGTCTCATCCATTATCACAGCCGTGACAATGTCAACAAATGAGCACACCTCGGTGCTATTAGGTTGCCTCATGGATTTGCAAACAGGGAAAACCACCTTCTCATCCCCCACACGGAATGTCAACTCACCCGCCTCAACATCAACCAAAGCCTTCCCCGTAGCTAGGAAAGGTCTCCCAAGAAT
>NW_017681575.1:10262-11103 GCF_001879085.1 Nicotiana attenuata
TTTCTTTCTACAACGTCATTATTACCTTTCCTGATGAACCGGTGACTGTGACATGTAATGAGGCAACGCAATATGAGGTCAGTGATTCAGATGAAGAAGATGAAATACCCGAGGAAGTTGTCAGGGAGGTTGAAACTTTGAAAATAAGCCTAAGTCCAATCTGGACGAAACCGAAGCAGTAAACTTGGGGGACGCCGAGACCGTCAAGGAGACCCACATCAGCATTCATTTATCATCAACAGAGAAGGAAGAGTACATCCGTTTCCTAAAAGAATATGAGGACATTTTTGCATGGTCATATGATGACATGACATGTTTGAGCACGTCCATAGTGGCTCACAAATTACCTACCAATCCAATGTGCCCGCCGGTGAAGCAAAAACTCAGAAAATTCAAACCAGACATGAGCCTGAAAATCAAGGAGGAAGTTACCAAGCAGATCAAAGCCAAAGTTCTCAGGGTGGTTGAGTACCCAACCTGGTTAGCCAACATTGTGCCAGTACCGAAGAAAGCGGAAAAGTCAGAGTATGTGTTGACTATCAGGACCTAAAAAAAGCAAGTCCAAGGACGACTTTCCACTGCCGAACATATACATCCTGATCGATAACTGCGCCAAGCATGAACTCCAATCTTTTGTAGATTGCTTCGCGGGTTATCACCAGATCTGGATGGACGAAGAGAATGCGGAGAAAACAGCTTTTATCACACCATGGGGAGTGTACTACTACAAGTTGATGCCATTTGGTCTAAAGAATGCTGGGGCTACCTACGTCGAGAGCCATGAAGAGGAAAGGCTTCGAAAATGTCCGATCTAAGTCGGATGAGGGAGACTCAGGCTCTG
>NW_017681576.1:0-759 GCF_001879085.1 Nicotiana attenuata
GATTTTGGCAACTTGGGCGCCTAGCATCCAAAGAAAATCGTGAGTTTGTATAACGGGGGGGGGGGGAGTTAGTTCGTCTTCTCGTGAACTTCGCTCGTCCTACTCGGCTCTTGTTTTAATGGGGTAGCATCGCTAAACAAAGCAATTTTGATAGTAGCCACGGATGATTTAGTAAAAGTATGATGTAAATACATAATTGAAAATAGTTTTCTTTTAGATGAACCGACGACTACGACGCGGTTCAAGACATTCCGACCTCTTTTGCTCCGGAATTTTGAGGGTCCTCCTCAAAATTCTGCCCCAGTTTAATGGGTTGATGCCTCTGACGGCTGCATGCGACGAATGGCCGAGAATTAACTTCGGAATTTTGAGGGTCCTCCTCAAAATTCTACCCCAGTTTCCAATATCGGGGGAAATGAAAATTTTATTGAATTGTGACCGAACCCAAGGTTGCCTACGTATCCCCTCTTAAACGGGAATCAGGTCAGACGTAGTTCAAATTACAATCACATAGGGGAAACATAAAGATTACACATAGTAACGCTTGACTGCATCTGAATTGATCGGCTTCGGCCAAACTTCTCCGTCCATTTCTGAGTATGAGGGCTCCTCCTGTCAGAACCCAATGAACCATATATGGACCCTGCCAGTTAGGAAAGAACTTCCCTTTGGCTTCATCTTGATGTGGAAAAATCTTCTTTAACACCAGCTGCCCTGGTGTGAATCGTCTTGGTTTGACTCTCTTGTTAAAGGCTCTGG
>NW_017681576.1:5089-6089 GCF_001879085.1 Nicotiana attenuata
AAGGCAGAATAGTAGCCTTATGCAATTATGGAGACAGAGCTTAGTCTCGGAAGGCAGAATGGTAGCCTTATGCAATGCAGAAAATGCAAATGGAGGTAGAGCTTAACCTCGGAAGGCAGAATAGTAGCCTTATGCAATTATGGAGACAGAGTTTAGTCTCGGAAGGCAGAATGGCAGCCTTATGCAATGCAGAAAATGCAAATGGAGGTAGAGCTTAACCTCGAAAGGCAGAATAGTAGCCTTATGCAATTATGGAGATAGAGCTTAGTCTCGGAAGGCAGAATAGTAGCCTTATGCAATGCAGTGAAATGCAAGTGGAGATAGAGCTTAGTCTCGGAAGGCAGAAATGTCGGAAGGCAGAAAGGTAGCCTTATGCAATGCAGCAAATAAAGGTGAATAGTAACGAAATCTCTTAGCTGATAGATGATAGCTGAAAGCTGATTGCATCATTGTGGCTGCTGGGGATGTCGTGTGCGGATAACACTTGTAAGTAAGTGATGATTCTAAGAGTTGTATTACTGAAAAGTACGGGTGTGTGAATGTATGATGATTTTGCAACTTGGGCGCCTGCATCCAAAGAAAAATCGTGAGTTTTGTATAAAGGGGGGGGGGGGGAGGTTAGTTCGTCTTCTCGTGAACTTCGCTCGTCCTACTCGGCTCTTGTTTTAATTGGGGTAGCATCGCTAAACAAAGCAATTTTGATAGTAGCCACGGATGATTTACTAAAAGTATGATGTAAATACATAATTGAAAATAGTTTTCTTTTAGATGAACCGACGACTACGACGCGGTTCAAGACATTCCGACCTCTTTTGCTCCGGAATTTTGAGGGTCCTCCTCAAAATTCTGCCCCAGTTTAATGGGTTGATGCCTCTGACGGCTGCATGCGACGAATGGCCGAGAATTAACTTCGGAATTTTGAGGGTCCTCCTCAAAATTCTACCCAGTTTCCAATATCGGGGAAATGAAATTTATTGAATGTGACCGACCCAAGGTTGCC
>NW_017681576.1:10641-11099 GCF_001879085.1 Nicotiana attenuata
TCCCAGAAGCAAGTTGTAAGATGCTGGGACGTCTATTACTTGAAAGTCAACGTCGAACCAAGTCGGTCCCATTTGTAGACATAAACTGATTTTCCCAATAGTGGACCTTTGGGAACCATCGAAAGCTTTGACATTGATGGCTCCATCCCTGATCTCATGCAGGCTCTTCCCCAATGTTCTGAGAGTCACCAATGGACAAATATTGAGGCTGGACCCTCCGTCAATCAGAATTCTAGTGATGAAATGATCCTCGCACTGCACAATGATGTCCAATGCTTTGTTGTGGCTCAGCCCTTCTAGTGGCAACTCATCTTCGTAGGAAAGTGTATTTTGTAGACTCTACCAATTACCTTTCCCTACCATTGTTCGCCTATTTCTCCTCCTAGTTATGTTGCGTGGTACATATGCCTCACTCAGTATCTTACAACAAGGTTATTACTTATGCGCATCAGAGCTTT
>NW_017681577.1:0-1315 GCF_001879085.1 Nicotiana attenuata
CAGTATGTTCTTTGAATCCTTCTAATGTGATTGCGTTGTTACTTTGCTATCATATTTTCTCATAAGTTCTGTTGTTGAAGAAGCCTGTTCTTTTCTAAAACTTCTAAACATGATTTCGATTCAATTGCTTGCCCTCTCATCTTTGCTTTATGGTTTGCTTGAACTAGAGTTTTATTTCGAAACCCCCTAATTCTTTCAGACTGACTTTGTGTCTCTGAACTGAGTTTGGACATTTATTTTCATACAATGCTGAGCTTTTTGCTAAACTCTTCTACACTGGACTTTTTTCTACTAATTTACACGACAGTCCTCTTTCACGCTCATATGCCCCTTATATATGATGAATTTTCCTCTAAATGGTTTTCAAATTTGCAACTAGTGTAAACATCTTTCTGAATATAGCTTGATTGATTTCTTTCCATCTTTTACTGATTTCCTAGGTGACTCGACTTAGGTAAAACCCTTCTCCAACTTTTATGACTTGGTTCATTCATACCAAATTTCAGACCTTGTGATTTACTGGCTGTTAATTGATTCCCTTGCCTTATTTGCACAAACCGTGTATTGTCAAAACCCTGTCCTTAAATAACATTTATGTATTTGCCCTCAATTGCATGCTTTACGCAAAGTGTTTACTTAATTCCTTTCCTTAAATGGTTTTACCCGTTTGAAACTGAATCCCTCAATTAAAGGGAGTCTTATTTAATTGATTTACAATCAGTCTTCAATTATTTTCTTACCTTATTTCCTCATGACTTTCACACTATAAATACATGACTCTTTAACACAAAATAAAGACGATTAACAATCCTCCACTACTACTTTTACAATCTCTTCTGAATTCGTACTAGCACTCTCTTCTTGTCTATTCTGTGGCTTTTCACAAGACTACTGCACTTTTCTCTTTGTTTGTTTACCTTTGAAACTGGTATGTTTCTCATTTAAGTTTCAAAATCAATCATCACAATGTGTTTATTTACAGCTTTTTGTAATCCCTACCTACGTTTACTAACTTCTGAATTAAATATTTAAGCTAGCATGTTTATCTTTTTCTGTTTAGTTTCTGCCATGAACCCTTGCTCCCTATCCCCTTATGTGCTGTGAGTTGCAGTTTAAAACATGGCAATATGCAAGTTAATTCTTTATGGGGTAAGGCCAACATTCCTCTTTGCTTGAGTATGTCCCCACCAGCCTGCCGTTGCTTTTCCTTTACTATCTCCCCATTCCCTATACCCCTTATGTGTATCAATGTGAACTGTTTCCCTTGCCCCTTTCCCCTTTCAGAATCCTACACTTGCACTCTCTTCTTAGTTCC
>NW_017681577.1:4568-11097 GCF_001879085.1 Nicotiana attenuata
TTCGCCCAACCGGAGAATGCTAGAGAATGGGTCGAACTCTTTAACAATTTGACTGAAGACCGGGTACAATGGATGTTCGAGTGGTTCCCTACTGAAGAATTCATCGTTCGATCCAGGGATGCGCCATTTCTGATACTGATCGGTTTGAGGGGAACCTACCCTTATGTCCCTCTCCGAGTTATGAGACAGGCTGGTAGGAAGCAGGTTATACCAAGGGTCGACAAGATGAGTCATTTCCGGGCTGACTTCCAGGCTGACGACAGTCTGTACAAGTGCCAGACTCAGCATATGTGGCACTGCAAAATTGTCTTGGGAAAGGACACCATCGAACCAGACCGATACCATGCTGGTTGTAACCCACACTATTCAAGCTGGCTGGAGGACAATCACAATGGTCTGGGTCAACCCGGGTTTGTTCGAGGTCACAAGATCATCGTTGAAAAGGCTGAAGCACAGTTCAAGTATAACCAACTGCGCAAGAGGATTCGGGAATGTGAAAGCGAGCACCGCGAAATACAGGAAGCCAATCAAAAACTAATTGAAGAGTGGAAAGATATGGCTATCAATGCCAACAAACGATTGGTCTATTTGGAGCAAGGCATAGTAAAATTGGAAAAGAAGTTTCTGAAGAGGGTCGAAGACTGCCGACTACTGAAGGAAATGAAGGCGGACATCTGGCCAGAGCTTACCTACTACTAGGACTGCGCGAGCTGGGAGAGCTGTTCTATGGAGCCACCAATGCCGAGTCTGGGGAAGGTCCCTCTGGGACCAAATAGATAGGAATTTCCATTTCCGCTTTATGAGATGTAATAAGGCCAATGGCCATTAGTGATTTTTATTTTCTTGTCATTTGGTGTCGTTTTAGGATTCGTCTATCTTTTATCAATGAAATGAGGCATTTAGCATTCTAAGTTCTCCAAATTAACTTGTCGCTAGGCCTACCTCGGGCACAACGAGGTCCCCAAAATTAGGACGCGCTTTATATTTCAAGCACTACGTGTTTAAATATTGCGACATGTTTTCTTATGATCCTTACTGACTTATTAATTTTTTGTTTTTACTTTTTGTTTATTCCCCTCCCCAAAGGTTAGTTCGTAAACTTTGGCAACATCATCATATTTTACGAGATCCAGGGGCCCTCCACCTACTCCTCCTCCCAGTCCTGTCAGACACAAAAACAAAGGAAAAATGGAAGATTCGAACAACTCAGCTGAACAGGTAGAGGTCACTCATGGTACTCTGGTCCCCAAGGAAAATGCATCCCAACTAGAACAAAAGCTGGAGGTTTCAGGAAGAACTTGATCAAGTTCGGAATGGCAAATCTGTCATTTTCCCTCACCACTCCAGAGGTTACTTCCCCAAAAACTCAGAATCCTGTACCCCCGCAAAACATCCCAAAGCAACAAAACCATCCCGCTCCTCACCACAACTGCAATACTTGCCATACCTCAAATGATACCTCAATGCTCATCCCAGAACTCCAGAACTTCACAAATGACCACTGCCACACCCAACATAATACCCCCATCTACGTGGAGACTGTGCCACACTCCACCCAGCCCATCTCAAGCACACCCGAGTCCGTGGGTAAGGACTTGCTCATCAGAAATTTGGCCGAAGAGCTTAAGAAGTTGACTAGCAGAATTCAAGGCGTTGAAGGTAGTAAGGGAATTGAGGGGCTAAACTATGAAGATCTTTGCATACAGCCCGATGTCGAACTGCCCGAGGGGTATAAACCTCCCAAGTTCGAGATGTTTGATGGTACGGGAGATCCAAGGGTCCACTTGAGAACATACTGTGACAAGCTGGTCGGAGTAGGAAAAGACGAGAAAATCCGCATGAAGCTTTTCATGAGAAGCCTGAAGGGAGACGCTTTATCTTGGTACATTAGCCAGGATTCGAAGAAGTGGTCGAGCTGGGTAAGCATGGCGTCTGATTTTATGGACAGATTCAGGTTCAACACGGAGAATGCACCAGATGTGTTCTATATTCAAAACTTGAAGAAGAAACCCACATAGACCTTCCGTGAGTATGCTACTCGATGGAGGTCAGAAGCCGCTAAGGTTAGGCCTGCTTTGGAAGAAGAGCAAATGAACAAATTTTTCGTTCGGGCCCAAGACCCACAGTATTATGAGAGGCTGATGCTGATTGAGAATCATAAATTTTCTGATATCATCAAGCTAGGAGTAAGGATCGAAGAGGACATCAAGAGTGGTATGGTTACAAACTTTGAAGCCTTGCAAGCTACCAATAAGGCTTTACAGTCTGGTGGTACGTCTAAGAAAAGGGACGTAAGTGCTGTAATGGTTGCACAGAGAACCAAATCCCCTATCAAATACCAAACCTACCCCATACCTCTAATCACCTATCAGCCTACTCCAAATTACCAAGCACCCTCACCCTCTTACCATACTCCACCACTCACTTATCAATCACCTCCCGCATATCAGCCCACTTCACCCAAATACTCCCAACCAGCACATGTTTACCAAGCCTACAACACCCAACCATCCCACTATCAATCACCTCCCCCACGTCAAAGCTTCCCTAGACCTCGACCAAATTTCGACCGCAGACCTCCCAAACAGTATACCGCCATTGCTGAACCAATTGACTAGCTGTACGAAAGACTCAAAGCTGCTGGTTATGTCACCCTATCCCTACCATAACCCCAAAAAACCCTTCTCAGTGGGTCAATCCAAATAAATCATGTGCATACCATTCCGACATGAAAGGACATACCATTGATGAATGCCGCTCTCTAAAGGATAAGATCCAGACTTTGATTGACAACAAGATCATTGTAGCAAAGGAACCTGCTTCGAATGTCCGCAATAACCCTCTGCCAGACCACAAGGGCGGAGGTGTTCACATGATCGAGATAGAGGATGACTGGGACCCCAAGGGATCAATTGGTTTAATCACAGAAGGCGACTATCCAAAGAAGCCAGTAGTCACCCTCAATCCAATTGTGGTCCAGATTCAGCCTTCTGGGGATGCCGAGGTAAATATGTCCATGCCACACGAGTTTGATGCATCATCATCTGCAAAGACGCCAGCACTAGTTGAGGTCGAATTCGTGTCTCCAGCAAAGGCACCTACACCATTCGAAGTTACTGTTTTACCGCCTAAGGGGCTTGCTCCGTTCGGGGTAAAGATAGCCACGCCGATTCCAGTAGCAATGTCAGCCATAACACCGTTCCATACAAAGGTATACCATGGGACTACACAGCCGAGGCCAGAAGAAAGGGGAAGGTCAAGTTCGGGGAAGCTATTGCAGCACAGGGCATGACGAGGACTGGTAGAGTTTACACCCCGGAACATCTGGCTGAGTCAAGCAAGCAGGCCTCTAGTCGACCAACCATCACTGAAACTGGGCCCGACGACCTCTGGAGAAAGATACAAGCCAAAGAATACTCAGTCATTGATCAACTGAACAAAACACTGGCACAGATTTCTATCATTGCTTTGTTACAAAGTTCTGATGCACACAAGAATGCCTTGCTAAGAGTGCTGAGTGAGGCATATGTACCAAGTAACATCACTGGCGGAGAGATGGCAAACATGGTAGGCCAGGTACTGGAAAGTCACAAGATCACTTTTCACGAAGATGAGCTGCCGCCAGAGGGGTTGAGTCACAACAAGGCGTTGCACATCACCGTGCAGTGCGAAGATTATTTTATCACCAGGATCCTTGTCGATGGAGGGTCCAGTCTCAACATTTGTCCGTTGGTAACACTCAGGACATTGGGAAAAGGGTTGCATGAAATCAAGGACGGGGCCATCAATGTCAAAGCTTTCGACGGTTCTCAAAGGTCCACCATTAGGGAAATTAGCTTGTGTTTGCAAATGGGGCCTACTTGGTTCGATGTTGACTTTCAAGTGATAGACGTGCCAGCATCTTACAATCTATTGTTGGGACGACCATGGATTCATGCCGCTGGGGCTGTAGCATCAACACTACATCAGGTAGTGAAGTTTGAGTGGAACCACCAAGAGGTGATCATTCACGGCGACGGTAGCAATCCCATATACAGTCACCAGACTATCATAGCAATCGGAGGCAGGAGAAATATAGGTGGGGAAACTTACCACCACATCGAGCTAGTCAATGCCGTTGATAAAGACAAATGGTGGGACAACAAAATTGAAAGCAATTTGAACTGGAGTGGATATGAACCTGGAAAGGGACTTGGCAAGAATCTCCAAGGAATCACTAAGCCCATCAAGCTCAAGAAACATGGCACCACCTTCGAATTGGGGTATGAGTATACCTGGAAAGAATTCAACGACTGGTCGCCACCATGGCGCAGTCCTTACTATCCTTTGGAGCAGCCAATACCCCGTTTGGAGCAGACTTTCCAGTCGGCCGAGGTTATCTACGGGTCAGAAGAAGAGGAAGCACTGGCAGCAGTGAGGAATTTGTTCCTGGAAGACGATGATATGGATTGTTGTGTCGTTTTCTAGGAGGAGGGGGAGGAAGGCCCTTCCATACAAGCTGTAAGCAGAGGAGCATGCCTCAATAACTGGACTATCAGAACCACCAAAGCCCGGCGAGCCTCGGGGTAGCAAGGCTGAACAAGCATCATGCACTGTTTTATTTTACTAGTTTACTTTCCTTTCACTTTTTTCTTATGTTTTTGCAAGAAAGAGCTCCAATGTTCAAAAACAGTTATGGAATTTATCAAAGCATCTCGGTTTTCTTATAAATCTTACTCTTATTATTTTCTCTCATCACTTTACTCATACAGCATTACTATTACTTATCTTGATGAACCAATGACTGTGACATGCAACGAGACAACGCAACAAACGGACATAGACTCAGAGGAAGACGATATACCGGAAGAGATCGTTAAAGAGGTTGAGAATTTTGAGAACAAACCTAGGTCCAACCTGGACGAGACTGAGATTGTTAACCTGGGAGATGCAGGAAACATCAAAGAAACACGAATCAGCGTTCATTTGTCACCATCTGAAAAGAAAGAATACACAGAGTTTCTAAGAGAATATGAGGACATATTCGCCTGGTCGTACGACGACATGACTGGTCTGAGTACATCTATTGTGGCTCATAAATTGCCAACCGATCCAGCCTGTCCGCCAATAAAATAGAAGCTCAGAAAGTTCAAGCCAGACATGAGTTTAAAAATCAAGGAAGAAGTCACCAAGCAGGTCAAAGCCAAAGTTCTCAGGGTGGTAGAGTATCCAACATGGTTAGCCAACATTGTGCCAGTACCGAAGAAGGATGGGAAGGTTAGAGTCTGTGTCGACTACTGGGACCTCAATCGGGCCAGTCCAAAAGATGACTTCCCCTTTCCAAACATACACATCCTGATTGAAAATTGCGCCAAGCACGAGTTGCAGTCATTTGTGGACTGTTTCGCTGGTTATCATCAGATCTGGATGGACGAGGAAGATGCTGAGAAAACAGCTTTCATTATGCCGTGGGGAATGTACTGCTACAAGATGATGCCATTTGGCCTTAAGAACGCGGGGGCCACCTACATGAGAGCCATGACTACCATTTTCCATGATATGATACACAAGGAGATTGAGGTGTAGGTAGACGACGTCATCATTAAGTCAAAGAAAGCCATTGATCACATGGAAGATCTGAGGAAGTTCTTCAATAGACTGAGAAGGTACAACCTGAAACCGAATCCCGCGAAATATGCATTCGGGGTTCCAGCTGGAAAATTGCTTGGGTTTATTGTGAGCCGCCGGGGAATAGAATTGGATCCATCGAAGATCAAGGCCATTCAAGAATTGCCACCGCAAAAGAACAAGAAGGACGTAATGAGTTTCTTGGGGAGACTTAACTACATCAGCCGGTACATAGCACAATCTACAGTTATCTGTGAGCCAATCTTCAAGATGTTGAAAAAGGATGCCGCCACCGAATGGACTGATGACTGCCAGAAAGCTTTCGACAGAATCAAGGAATACTTGTCAACACCACCAGTCTTAGTCCCGCCTGAGCCAGGTAGACCTCTGTTACTCTACATTGTAGTGTTGGATGGTGCCTTCAGTTGCATCCTGGGCAGCATGATAAGACAGGAAAGAAAGAACAGGCCATTTACTACCTCAGCAAAAAGTTCACTCCATATGAGGCCCGGTATTCTATGTTAGAATGCACCTGTTGTGCTCTAACTTGGGTAGCCCAGAAGCTGAGGCACTACTTCTGTGCCTATACTACCTATCTCATATCAAGGATGGATCCTTTGAAATACATCTTTCAGAAGCCCATGCCCACCGGCAAGCTTGCCAAGTGGCAGATCCTGTTGAGTGAATTCGACATTGTCTACATAACTCAGAAAGCAGTCAAGGGACAGGCACTAGCAGACCACCTTGCTGAAAACCCTGTGGACGGAGAATACGAACCCCTGAAAACGTATTTCCCAGATGAAGAGGTAGCATTCAGAGGAGAAGATATTGCAGAATCCTATGACGGGTGGAGAATGTTTTTCGACGGAGCAGTAAATTTCAAAGGAGTTGGCATAGGAGCAGTCCTAGTATCAGAAACCGG
>NW_017681578.1:0-4223 GCF_001879085.1 Nicotiana attenuata
GTTTTTGGTTTTTGGTTTTGGTTTTTTTTTTATGTTATGAAGATCTAGGTGTAACTTCCGCCTAGATGGATTACCTAACGGGTTGAGAACGTTTAGGGCATGTTTGGTTAATCCGGATACAATATAACAATCACACATGATTACTCACTCTATACCTCTCGGTAGTTTGAGTGATTTTGCCCAATTTGGCTTCACAAGTCCAAATGGGTATTTCATAAACAAGTGATATATGCTCAAGTCGGGTCTTACTATCTCTAGATTTGACCCTTCAATTGGGGCTATCAATTTCTCGAGTTCACCCCAATTTTATTTTTTAGCCATTTTTTGCCTAGACTTAGTCTCTCTTTCTCAAGTAGAGACTAAGTCAATTAGGCATGAGTCAATGTTTGCAACCATTAATTCTCAAATTTAAGCAAGAACTAGGGTAAATATCATATACCCAAATCATAAATAAGCCCTAAATCAATCAACCATTAATTACCCATACTAGGGTTGGGTCACAACCCTAGCTATGGGTTTAGCTACTCATGAAAAATGCAGAAATTAAAGAAGAAACTAAGATAGAACAAATAATACTTTATTAAGGAAAGAAAATATAATATTTAAAAGCTAATCTAGAACAATGTTACCCAATACATTAAATAAAAACGGTTAAAGTGCTCCTAACATACCAAAACTTGACCGAAGAATGACAAAAAGTTCTATTTATACTAAGCTCCCTGCGGAGGTTGTGCGGCCGCACAATTGTGTGTGCGGACCGCATGTTGAGATTGACTGGTCAATTGGGCTTTCTGCGGTCACATAAAATTGGAATGCGGCCGCACTTCCTTTAATTGTGCGGACCGCACTTTTCTAAGTGTGGCCGCACACTTGAACTTGGACTGGAGTTGGCCTTCACTATGCGGACCGCACATTTATGAGTGGGGTCGTATTTCTTCAATCTTCCTAAAACATGGCTCTCTGATTCTCCTCTTCTGCGGACCGAAAAATTATGAGTGTGGTCGCACTTGGCATGCTGCGGCCGCACAATAATAGTGCGGTTCGCACATATTCAATCTCCCAACATGCAAGTTCTCTAAAGCTTGTTTTCTGTGGTAGCACAATAGTGTGCGGTCCGCACTTTGTGAGGAAATTCCATTAGGGCTCCTTCAGAGTTTGCGGTCGCACACACTATTGTGCGGCCCGCACTATGGCTCTTTGTGCCTTGTTTTGGTCCTTGTCAAATTTTTGCTCCTTTTTGAGTTGATTTTCACTTCTTTGACTCGTTTTCCAATATTCCTGCAAGAAAGCACATTTCATTAGTTCTCGGGAATACCTTTAAGCATTTTTGAGCTAAAAAGTAAAATAGTGCAAATAAGTAGTCAAAATTCCTACATATCAACTCCCCCAAACTTAAGGTTTTGCTTGTCCTTAAGCAAATAAGGTAATTCCCACCTCCACAAGACAAGAATTATTTCAGCTGGCCTAAGGTGGATCAATCACACGTCAATTGGGACCAACATTCACTGAACTTGTTGAAGGCTGTTAAGCTGACGAATATGTCTTCCCACATCTCTTTCCTCCTCAACCTCTCAAGGCTGCCCACTCGAGTATCACCTCCTCTCCCATCATTCGAGACATTACCATCATTAGCTAAATTAATTAGTGCAGGAGGAGTGTGTGTAGAGGAGGGATCTGAACCGGGCTGCCTGCCTCTGAACCCTCAGAAGAACTAGCTGAGGTTGAGGTTTCGTCACAGACTTGGTATCTCCCTTGAACTTGTTGTGATTGAGCTTCCGGCTGTGCTTGCACAAACTTACCCTCTGAAGCTTCCGTAGACGATGCATATTCATTGGTTTCTGAAGATTCTTAAACTCTGTTGGTCGTCGCTTTCTTGTTTATTGCTCTCCGTATGGCAAGTGGTAGGTTACTCTTGCCTCGGTCTCGGCCCCGGAAGGGTTCAGCCCTCCCTTTTAATGTATCACCCCTTCCACGTGATCTAACCATTGTCTGCACATATAGTAATAGGGATCAGTTAGATTTGAAGTTCACAGTGTACACAGGTGTATGCATGACAATTGCAGGAAAACAGACTTAGAGGAGGCAGTGCGGACCACAGAAAAGTGAGTGCACCCGCAGACTGCCAAGTGCGGACCGCACAATTTCACAGTGCGGCCGCACATCCAAGAGTGTGGACCGGACAATTTTGAGTGCGGCCGCACAACCCCAGGTTCACACTACTTGGTTCTCTGATCTTTAACACTGCGGTCGCACACACTTTTGTGCGGACCGCGCGATGATCTGCGGACCTCAAAATTATTGAGTGCAGTCCGCACTAGTCAACTCATACTTTTGCCCTAACTTTTAAGACTCGCGGACCGCACATAAATGTGTGTGGCCGCACAATTTGAATATTACGTGGCAGTACTTTACGGTTCATGCAATTTTTTACCAATTAGACATGGTTCGCACAACTTGACAAGATTAGTGGTCCACCCAATCCCCAATGAACATATATAAGCTACCCACACGATTTTGAAGCACATATTAAGCACATTTGACATTTTTAGACCTAAAAATAACTAAACTAATCAAAGAAAACAAAAACAAAAATTAATAAAAATGAAAAAAAATCTAACATGGATTGAACATGCCAGTAGTGAATGATGCAGGTGAGAATTTAACTTGATGAACTGAGTGTGATTTGTGAACTATTTTTGGGATGCACAGTGTTTCTTAGGGCTTGGGAGTTCAGAGAGCGTAAAGTGTGAGTAGTGATGAAACGCTTTTTTTATACTTTGACCAAGTCAGGTCCAGAAATTACAGGAGTGCGGCCGCACAATTATGAGTGCTGTCCGCACTCTTTACTTGTACATGAATCGAGCTTTGCGGTCCGCACAAAAATGAGTGCGGTCGCATATCCTTGTGCCGTCCGCATACTTTTGTGTGCGGCCGCATTATGGCCACTTTCCTGCAAATTCCAACTTTAGAGAGTTGGTGATTTTGGATCTCCAGTTGTGCGGCCGCACAAAGAATTGTGCGGCCGTAGACCCTTCTCTGCGGTTGCAACATTTTTGTGCCGTCCGCATAATTTCTACATTTGGCCAAATTTTTCCAAGTATAGTCCCTACAATGCACACCCATTCCTCAATACTCTTCAAAAATAGTTAGCACAAAACAAAGCCTTTCTTATGAAGGAGTAAAGGAAAAAGAAAAAGACACATGGGTTGCCTCCCGAGAAGCGCCTGATTTAACGTCGCGGCACGACGCAGATTACCAATCATTTGAAATGAAGAACCGCCACAATGTGGCCATCATCAACCTTGCCAACATAATGTTTAACCCGGTGCCTATTGACTCTAAACACCTCATCGTTTTTATTATTAAACTCTAGAGCACCAAAGGTTTTACATTCACCACTTCAAATGAGCCACTCCATTTTGACTTCAACTTGCCCGGAAATATCCGTAACCAGGAATTGAACAATAGCACAAGATCACCTTCTTTAAACTCCTTGTTATGGATGTACTTGTCATAGAGGTACTTCATCTTCTCCTTGTATAGGGACGAACTTGTGTAGGCATGGTACCGGAATTCATCAATCTCATTCAATTGTGCCACCCTTAAGTTTGCGGCGATATCCCACTCAAGGTTCAACTTCTTCAACGCCCACATGGCCTTATGCTCAAGTTCCACCGGAAGATGGCACGCCTTCCCGAACACTAACCGGTATGGATACATCCCGATCGGCATTTTGTAGGCCGTCCTATAAGCCCAAAGAGCATCATCAAGTTTTCTTGACCAATTCATTCGGTTGGCATTCACAGTCTTTGACAAAATACTCTTGATCTCCCGGTTGGAGACTTCAACTTGTCCGCCTTCTTGAGGATGGTAGGGGTCGAGACTTTGTGAGTGACAGCATACTTGGTGGGTAAGGTATCAAAAGCCTTGTTGTAAAAATGCGATCTCCCATCACTAATAATGGCCCTAGGAGTACCGAATCTTGTAAAGATGTTCTTCTTCAAAAATGCCACCACACTTCGAGCTTCGTTGTTGGGTAAAGCCATGGCTTCAATACATTTTGACACATGGCCCACAGCTACCAAAATGAAAGTCTCCCACAAGAGCTCACGAACGGTCCCATGAAATAAATACCCCAAACATCAAAGAGATCAATTTCCAAGATGGTGGTGAGGGGCATCTCATTCTTCTTAGAAATCCCACCGGCCCTTTGACATTCGTCA
>NW_017681578.1:4798-5732 GCF_001879085.1 Nicotiana attenuata
GGTAACAATCAAGGCGGATGGAACAACAATCAAGGCAATCGGGGGTCGGGTTTTCAAAGGCCCCTGATGTATGAACAACCGAGAAATCCCCCTCCTTATCCTTCCCATGGCACAAGTTATTTAAACATTGAGATGTGGCGTATTGAGAATATATTCAAGCAAATGATTGAAAAGAATGTCGATTTGGATGCCCAACTTGCCTCACTCAACACATAAATCCGCAACGTAGAAGTTCAAATAGAGCAAATCTCTCAAGCTCTAAATACATGTCCTAAGAGGGCACTACCAAGTGACACGGTGTCATGCCCAAAGGGTGGAAACAACAAGGCACATGCCGTGGCTATTACTACAAAAGGTGGAAGAGGTGGGAATGCACCCACCTCAAGTCAAAGGCAACTTGTGGATGATGAGCAATTGGTGCAAGAAGAGGAGATCCCGAACAATGTGGTGCAACCTAATGATGAGGTTCGGATTGATATTGATGATAAAGTGGAAGATACTTAAGAGGAGTTGAACCCATCTAGGGATCACATTATTGACATACCAGAACCGGTAGTGCAAAGGGCTAAGGCACCATTGCCTAAGCCTCCACCTCCATACTCTCAAAGACTTTCCAAGGAAAATGGTGAAAACCAATTCAAGAAGTTTATTCAAATGATGAAGAGTCTCGATGTCGCCCAAACTCACACCACAAATATAAGTTGTGAGGCGGTTGAAGCAATAATAAAAACCCAACGCAAGTCGGGGTCGAATCCACAGGGAGTTGGATTTTGGATTAGGTATACACCTAGTGTAACTTTATGATGTGCCTCAAATTTCACTTCCACATTTTCGATTGTTGTTTCTACTTCTACTTTTAAGCTATTGATTGTAATTGTAGAGCTAAGAGACAATAATTTTGGTTTTGGTTTTGGTTTTTTTTTATTGTTATGAA
>NW_017681578.1:10214-11092 GCF_001879085.1 Nicotiana attenuata
AAAAGGAGGTGACAATATGTAGAACTAATTTTACGAAGGACGAAAAAGTAAAAACCTTACCGAACGGACCCCGAAACCAACAAACAAGTGGACCGACCTACGAAAACGTAAAGTCGGGGGGGGGGGGGTAACAATCAAGGCGGATGGAACAACAATCAAGGCAATCGGGGGTCGGGTTTTCAAAGGCCCCTGATGTATGAACAACCGAGAAATCCCCCTCCTTATCCTTCCCATGGCACAAGTTATTTAAACATTGAGATGTGGCGTATTGAGAATATATTCAAGCAAATGATTGAAAAGAATGTCGATTTGGATGCCCAACTTGCCTCACTCAACACATAAATCCGCAACGTAGAAGTTCAAATAGAGCAAATCTCTCAAGCTCTAAATACATGTCCTAAGAGGGCACTACCAAGTGACACGGTGTCATGCCCAAAGGGTGGAAACAACAAGGCACATGCCGTGGCTATTACTACAAAAGGTGGAAGAGGTGGGAATGCACCCACCTCAAGTCAAAGGCAACTTGTGGATGATGAGCAATTGGTGCAAGAAGAGGAGATCCCGAACAATGTGGTGCAACCTAATGATGAGGTTCGGATTGATATTGATGATAAAGTGGAAGATACTTAAGAGGAGTTGAACCCATCTAGGGATCACATTATTGACATACCAGAACCGGTAGTGCAAAGGGCTAAGGCACCATTGCCTAAGCCTCCACCTCCATACTCTCAAAGACTTTCCAAGGAAAATGGTGAAAACCAATTCAAGAAGTTTATTCAAATGATGAAGAGTCTCCATGTCGCCCAAACTCACACCACAAACTATAAGTTGTGAGGCGGTTGAAGCAAATAATAAAAACCCGAAACGCGAAAGTCGGG
>NW_017681579.1:0-11091 GCF_001879085.1 Nicotiana attenuata
TATATATATATATATATATATATATATATATATATATATATATATATGTACGAGGGTCCCGAGATTTTCACCATTTCTATTATTTTAAGCTCGGGTCTTGGAGATTTTTTAGAGGATTTTTTAGGGAATTCTTGAGGTAAGTTCCTTGTGTTCATTTTACTTCAATAATTATGTTTCCCTGCTGATTTTTCCCACCTAGTTGGTGTATTTTTGAGGTATAATTTGGGGGTTTGAAGCTAGGGATTTGGAGAGTTGATTTTGAGGAATTGAGTGATGATTTGGTGTTGGATTTTGATGAATTTGGTATGGTTAGACTCATAGTTGGATGGGCTTCTGGGTTTTGTGACTTTTGTTGGAATTCGAGACGTGGGCTCGGGGGCTGGCTTGGAGCCAATTTCGTATTTTTGAATTATAACTTTGTAATTTCTTGTAGAATTGATTCCTTTAGCCCGTGTTGATTGTATCGTATTGTTTGTGGTTAGATTCGAGGCATTTGGAGGCCGATTTGCGAGAAAAAAGGTGTATTGGAGTAGAGTTTTGCTCGGATTGAGGTACGTAACAGTTCTAAATCTGGTTCTGAGGGTATGAAACCCCGGATTATGTGTTATGTGATTGGTTTGGAGGTGAAGCACATGCTAGGTGACGGGCGTGTAAACGTGCACCGTAGGAATTGTGACTTGTTCCATTCCATGGAACTGTAAAGTTGAATAACTTGTTGTTAGCTATATTCTCTCCATGTGTTATAGGAATTTGACTATAAATCATGTTTAGGCTATGTGTTGGTACTGTTTGGACCCATAGAGGTTGTGTTACATGTTAAATTACCTGTCATTTGTACCCAATCTCAGTTTTACTCGCATGTCATATATCAGTCTCTATTATTTCCTTGTTGATACATTATATCATTGTTGTTTGGGCTGATTTTCATGATTTCTGAGAGCTAGAGAGACTAGAGAGGTTGATGATTGAGTGAGGCCGATGGCCTAATTGTGAGGATATTTATGGGATCGGGCTGCACGCCGCAACATGTTTTAATTATTTATGCCATGATTGGCTTGATATAGTGCTTGGGCTGAAGGAGCCCCTCCAGAGTCTGTACACCCTCCCAATGAGCACAGGTACCTACTGAGTGCGAGTGCCATTGCCGAGTGCCGAGCAAATGAGACGAATGAGTGATTGGGAGGAATGAGTGACTGTGAGGAATGAGTGATTGTGAGGTTGGAGTGAATGGGAGAACTGGGTGACTGTTGCTCTGAGAGGCTTCATTTGATTTCATTGTTGTTGCACTTAGCTGCCATATATCACTGTTTTGAAACTTCTGAGAGATATTATATCCGGTTTTACTTGAACTTGACATGTACAAAATGATTTGACTTAAATTGTCGGATTTGAAAGCACGCCTACTTTCTTTGCCGAGATTACAAGAATTTAACTATAATTGTGTAGCTTGTCACTAGTTTCAGTTCTTTATTTAGTATTGTTACTTACTGAGTTGGTTGTACTCACTCTACACCCTGCACTTCGTGTGCAGATTCAGGTATTTCTGGACACGGTGTGTGTTGTTACGTTGCACATCTGATCTTTGGAGACTTCGAGGTAGCTGCCTGGCGTTCGCAGTCCTTGTTTCTCCTTCCTTATCTTTCCTTTTCTTATTTTTAGATCCAGACTTTCGTAGATATTACTTTTCTAGATTGGTGATGTATAGATGCTCATGAACTCTGTGACACCCCGATTTGGGAGTTTTTCGCATTTGTATTTTGGTTTTTACCCCATTTATGAGAATTTTTGTTACTTAAAACAACTTAAACTCATTTTTGTTAAATGTTGGGAATATTTTTGAATGTCGGCTTGCTTAGTACCCACGTTAAGAGCCATCATGGCAGCTTAGGATTTTGGGTCGTGACATATATTTTCCTCGATAAATCTATCTAAATTGGATTGTAGTTAATTGGCTTACCTAGCGGGTTGGGTTAGGTGCCATCACAAATAGTTAGATTTTTGGGTCGTGACAAGTTTGTATCAGAGCCCTAGGTTCATAGGCTATACGAGTCACGAGCAAGTGTCTAGTAGAGTCTTGCAGATCGGTATGATGATGTCCATACTTATCTTCGAGAGGCTACAGGGCATTTAGGATAAACTTCCCATCTTTCTATCCTTATCGTGCGACATTGATTCAGCTTGAAGAATATATCTTTTAATTCCTTTCACTCACTTGTATGCGTATGTAACGCTCGGTATCAGCTATGCATCGACGACTTGTGATTCTATGAACGAGGTGTTAGATGTGTTTTATGTGTTTTGGTGATGGGATACTCTAGAGGACTTGAGGCCAGGTTTGGACCACAGCTTAAGCTCGACAGTTTTAGTTGTATGAACATTTGCTTTGGACTTCTACGTCCAGTAGTATCCCTAGGAGTGGTATTGGTGGCTCGGTGAGTGGTTGGATGGCGGTATTATAAGTATGATGTGACTGTGGGATGTGCCCAGATGGTTGGAATGTGACAAGGAGAGTTCACTTTAGATATAAAAAGGGCTATTGGGGGCTTGATTTCTGTAGGTGTGTATACGGTCTAAAGTTAGGAGGATTTTGAAGGATTCTTTCATGTTATTTCATTGGTGGGACGAAGTAGATTTTCATGCCTTGTTGATGAGTTCAAACTCAGGAAGATTAAGTGATTGCGTAATAGTTGTGGCTGTGAAAAGGTATAGAGAGATGTCAGTTTGAGGCTAAGCAGATAGGTTATCTCCTGCGGCGTGGTCTAAAGAAGTGCGATCCTTATTATGTTGTGTGGAGGCCTTCTTTTCTACCAGTAGTTTATAGGCGTTGCGAATTGATTTTGGATTGGTTGGGGAAGCTGACTTGTCTATTGCGAGGATGAATGTGAGCTTCGCAGATGATTTGAGGTATTATATGGTTTGTGTTACATGAGCTTATGAAGGATTTAGTTGAACTTCGTTGTGGGATTATGGCATTAATAAAGTATGGGTATTATGAGTTATTAAATGATTTACCCTTTGGCTTTGAGCCAAGTGGAGGAGCCTGCTATTGATGATTTGATCGCATGGTTATGTGGTAAATATTAGTTTTGGTCTAAGGCGTACTTGTGGATCAGTTATGACTTGTAGAGGTCGAGATCGAGGATGACTCGAGAAAGGAAATTCCTGGATATGGGCTATATTGTACTTTATAAGTACATTAAAATCATGGAATGATTGAGTTGTTATTTGTGAAGGATGTAGTGCGCATGGAGTACGAAACTGATCGATTGCGTTAATGTGGGATTTACTTCTTTTGGTGTTGTTGCGCTAATGCGGCACAAATTGTTTGATCTCTTGGGCAGTGCAGATAAGATTTGAGCAGAGTGGACGACTCTTGAAGCGTTTCCAATGGATTCAAGATGAATATGTAGTAGTTGAGAATTTTTCATATTTGGATATGGGTAAGACCTGAGACTTGCATTTGATATTGCCGGGACTTGCGGTAATTCTATATCACTATGGGTCCTACATTTCATATCATAAAGGTAAAAGGAACAATTTTAAATTCACGGAAGATCTCTTCAGAGTGGTGTCTCGGTTGTGGTACTTATGGGGTGCTTAAGAAGGAATACAACAGCTTATGGGCCATAGGGTGGCGTGTTTTATGCCAGGATCTCTTATGGTGAGCTTTAGGTAAGAATCCTATCTAAACTTGGTTGAGGAACTAGTTTCCTGAATTAATTTTGTAGCCACGCGCTATGGGTGCGCATATGTGTGGGGCTTGAGCCCATGTGCAAACACCAAGGTATTTATTCACGCTCAGTAAATTGTCAGGCTATGATATGCCTAAAGTTGACTGTAAGCTTAAAGATATAATGTGTTCTCATAATTGTACCATTGTTGTGAACTATTTGAGCCATACTTGAGGTTACGAAGAGGTTAACTCCTTGAATAAAATTTGGTAATTAAAAATTTATGTGGTAACTTGCCGGGTTGAGCTATGATAGCAAACATTGTACATACCTACACTTTAGCATGTTATTTATACCAGTCCAAGAGCATGATAATGTTATTTCATTCATCACATACGTGTATACTTGTTCGACTGCTCTCGTATGATATGTTCGGACTGGAGGTTTGTGACTATGCCGGGCGGATTATGTTATTATAGCACGTGAGTTGTCCGTACGGATCCAGAAATTATTACTATAGCAGGTGAGTTGTCCGTGCAGCACGTGAGTTATCCGTGCTGTTGATATTGATGTGAGCTTTAGGAGAGCAGGTTACTGTTATTGGATTGGGTTGCATGCCGCAACTGTACTACGAAGAGATATAATCCCTTATGCTTATTTCGTGTGTTTTTCTCTTACTTGTTTGAAAATGGTTCATAGGAAAATGTTAAAATTTCCCTGCTTGCTTAACTTGCTTAGTAGCATTCTTATTAACTTTCTTGCTATTACCTGTCTTTCCTGAATTATTACTTGTTGGTATACAAAACCGCGTTGCGTGGGGATCCATATAGTTTTTGGTGCGACTTGTTAGTTGGATTACTTGTATTGGCTGAGATGAGGTTTCTAGACCTGAGATTTTCACTATCGTATTGGGATAAGGAATGTTGGGAAGAAAGATACGATATTTCCGCTAAGAATTTAGGAAATGACTCTCATCGGACGAGTGAGATTAGCGGATTATTTATCAGATAAGTGGTTAAGAGATTATGCATATTTCTTTCACCATCGACACTGTGCGAAGTTTTGAACGAGGTTCTAATTGGTAGGAGGTTTACTACCGGTGCTGAATTTTATTTTTGGGCAGCCATGGTGGTCAGCAATTACTACAATGAGTATCTTAGTGATGAGGTATATCATGTGATTACATTGTGAGTCATGGTCACGACTTAATACATCTTGTTCAGGCTTATACAGTGTGTAGATATGAGATTCGGGTATTGTAAGGAATTTCGGATGTTGGAAATTGGGTTCCAAGGTTTATTGGCTAAGGCTAAATTCGTGATTTTCAATTATGTGGTGTTGTCAGGCCTATATCGAAGAGGGTGACGTGGGATCACCCCCGGGTATGTGCGTAAGGTGGCACAGTGATTTGAAGGCTTAGGAACAATTCCTAGCACGCCCGAGGATGAACGTATGTTTAAGTGGGGAGAATTTAATGACCCGACTGATCGTTTTGAGCATTTGCGTTTCGTTCAGTAATTTGAAGTATTGAGTAGCTCCGTATAATGTATTATGACTTGTGTGAATTGTCGGCTTTTGTTTTCAGGTGTTACAGAATTAGTTCGGAAGAATGAATTTCATGTTGGAAGCTTTAAGTTGAAAGAGTTGACGAAGTTTGAATTTTTAGTATTCGACCTCAGATCGGAGTTTTGATGATTATGTTAAGTTTGGATGGTGATTTTTGACTCAGACAAATGCCCGGAATTTTATTGGGATATTCCTAGAAGGTTTCGATGCTAATTGGCGAAAGTTGAAAATTTGAAGGTTTTGAATGTTCGTATGTTTGATGGAGTTGACTTTTATGATATATGGGTTTGGATTGTGGCTTTGGAAATTTCATTAGCTTCATTATGTCATGTCGGGCTTGTGTGCCAAATTTGGGTTCATTACGGATTGATTTGATACGTTTTGGTAGGGGTGGCAAAATGGTTCAAAGAAAATAGTTAACCACCCATATTATCCACTAACAATGGGTTGGATAATGAACTGTTTAAAAACGGGTCAAATATGGATAAGAACCATATTATCCATTTAGAAAATGGATAACCAATGAGTAACCAATGGATAACCAATGGGTCTAACTTTTACATTTGTAAAGCCTCAAATTGGGGGTTCCTCAAGTTAGAGAGACTAAGAATCTCCCAAAAGTGATCATATACAAGAAGCATGGATAATATGGGTAACCCATATTATCCGCCGGTTAACTCGTTTTTTATCCGTATTAAATATGGGTCGGGTCAGATAATTGATCCGTTTTTTCATTACCCGTTCCCAACCCGAACCATATCCGACCCGACCCGCCCGTTTGCCACTCCTACATTTTGGCATGAGATTTGTAAGTTTAAATAATTTAAGGTTCATTAAGTTTGTATTGTGGTGCGATTCGTCGTTTCGATATTGTTATGTGTGATTTGAGGCCTCAAGTAGGCCTATAATATGTTTTGAGCCATGTTGGTATGTTCGAACAGGGGCCCGAGGGGCTCGGTGAGTTTCAGGGTGGTTTAGGACCATTTCTAGGCCATTTTATACTGCTGGTTTTTGGCTACAGAGGTGTGCATCGCGATCGCGAACATTTGGTCGCGTTCGCAAAGACAAAACTGCAGTTTGGGGCCTTGTGAATCGCGATCGCGTAAGCCTTTCCCAATCGCGTAGAAGGAATTTCTGATGCACAAGGCTCACTTTGGAAGCTTATATCTTGCAATCTATAAGGAATTTAGAGATGATCGAAAAATGAAAGTTCTAGCTCTTTGTGTTTAGTCTTCAAAAATCAAACCATTTGTCATTTGAAATTTTGTACTAAATGTTATGACTATTATACTAGAAGCTGTCTGGAAGAGTTGGGCAGCTTGTTTCGCGATCGCGATTGGTTTCACACGATCGCGAATGGCAATTTTGAGCTGAGAAAAGTTGTGCTTCGCGATCGCGAAGGGTAAATTCCTGGTTAGAAGCTATATTTCGGGGGTTTCGACCATTTTAACATATTTGGAGTGATGAAGCTCGGATTGGAGTAATTTTTAGGCGATTTTCACCATATGGATTAGGGTAAGTGAATCTAACTCGGTTTTGGTTAAATTACATGAATATATTGTTGTTTAAATCATTAAATTAGTGTTTTCATTTGGAGGTTGAGTTGTAATCGGAATTTGGTAAATTTTGTAAAGTTGCACTCGTGGTCGAATGGGTGTTCGAATTTTGTGACTTTTGTTGGATTCTGAGACGTGGGCCCCACATTGACTTTTTGGTTGGCTTCGGGATTTTTATTAAAATTCAACATTTATTATTTGAAATTGTTTCCTTAGGCGTTGATTGATGTAACCGAGTTGCTTTTGGCTAGTTTTGAGCCGTTCAGAGGTTGATACACGCGGAATGGAATTTCTGGAGTATTGTTCAGCTTGCTCGGCATTGGATTCGGCTTGTTTGAGGTAAGTGTTTTGCCTAACTTTGTGGAGGGAATTTTTCCCATTAATTGCCATTGTTCGCTACATGCGGGGGTGATACATATATGAGGTGACTAGTGTATATATATGTGCCAGGGATAATCATGCTCGGGGGCAAATTATTGTATACGGTGAAATCGGAGGGTCCGATTTCTCGTCATTAAGGCACTCGGAAGATCACCTCGATGGCTCGAGGCCGCGGCCGAATTTCTTTCCTCGAGGGTCGACAACACTCGCCCCCAAGGTAGTAATGATCACGGTAATGGTGGAAATGGGGAGTTCCTAAGACACACGGCTAGGACTGACACAGTCTAGCGGGCTACTCTGATCCAAATCAGGGCATCATTCAGCCGTCCCGTCCCCATATCTGTGTAATTAATGTATTTTGTACTATGTGGGGATTTCCCTCCTATATAAAGGGAGTCCTTGTCATTTTGTAAGGACCTGTCACTTCAGCTGCTCCACAAGAAATATAAAACAACATTCTCTCTGCTCTCTTACATATTCTCGTGATATTATTGCTTCCATTTATTATCTTCATTATTGTTAATCATTTATTGCTTAACATTGGCCATAAAGAGCCTCTTTGATTTTATCATAACTGTTAGTCAAACTTCGATTACCTTCGATAGCTCACCGTCGAGCCCCGGAATCGACCTCGAGGCCCCCGAACCGACAACCTCGAGGCCCGATTGTTAATATATCGGTTTGATCATCACCTTATCCTTAACTCTTATTTCGTTCCTAAGTCTCACATACATAGCATCAACTTCTTAATAACCGGCATAAAAATAGATCACGTATTTTTAGAGTCCCATAATCAAATTTAATTGTTGTTACCATTTTCACAGCAAACAGTTTAGCGCCCACCGTGGGGCTAAAAATAATAGGGATTATTTTCTTGCTGGTTCCATTACACAACGCAAGTTACCTTTCATGCTTTTTCTTGTCCAAAAATCTTTGATTTCAGGTCAGAATGTCTGGTTCAGTAAAAATAACCTTGAGAACCACGGAGAGAATGGTGTAGCCGTTCCAGGTGTTGGTGAACCACCACGAAACCTTGAGAACGCACCAGGACCAGTTTCGGTTGACAAAGTCTCGCGCGACGCTCAACACGTCGAAATAAGCTCCCGCACTAACAGGAGCATACACCAAGGCAGCCAACAGGAAGCCTAGAAAACCCCAGTCCGGGAAGAACGGGAGGTTAGCCTTCATGTTATTTTTGAAATGTTGCAGGCACAACAGTTGGCTATTGCTCAGCTGCAAAGCCACCAGGAAACTCCTAGCACGGTAGCACCGGGGACAGCTCCCCCCGCCGAACAGGCAAGGAGAGATCGAGCAATAACGGGTCAATGTCCGATCCCGTCATCGTAAAGATGCTCGAGGACCTCACCAAAAGGGTCGAATCAAGCGAGAAAATGATAGAAGCCTGCGATAAAAAGGTTGAGACTTACAACTCCAAGGTCGACCGAATTCCAGGAGCGCCCCCGATCTTGAAAGGTGTGGACTCAAAGAAGTTCGTACAGAAGCCGTTCCCACAAGAAGCAGCCCCGAAACCCATTCTAAAGAAGTTCAGAATGCCCGACCTCCCAAAGTATAACGGAATGTCAGACCCCAACGAGCACTTCACCGCCTACACTTGTGTAGTAAAGGGTAATGACCTAAGGAACGACGAGATCGAGTCCGTCCTGCTGAAAAAGTTCAGGGAAACGCTCTCTAAAGGGGCAATGATGTGGTATCACAACCTGGCCCCAAACTCGATAGATTCATTTGCCATGTTTGCGGATTCTTTCATCAAGGCGCATGCTGGCGCCATCAAAGTAGCAACATGGAAATCTGACGTCTTCAAGATTAAACAGAGAGATAATGAGATGTTGTAAGAGTTTGTATCTCGCTTCCAAATGGAATGAATGGAACTGCCACTGGTCTCTGATGACTGGGCGGTGCAGGCCTTCACTCAAGGTCTGAACGAAGCGAAGCTTGGTGGCTTCGAAACAGCTGAAGCAGAACCTAGTCGAGTACCCGGCCGTGACTTTGTCGGATGTTCATAACCGATACCAGTCGAAAATCAGGGTCGAGGACGATCAGCTGAGGTCCCCCTTGGGCTCAGTATATCCAAGAAGGCTTCTAGCAAAGAGCCAAAACCAAACAAAGAAAGGTACCAGCCATACATCGAAGATAGGAGGAACGCCCCGAGGCACAATGTACCCCGCAACGATCGAAGGATGGACCGAGGACAAAATCCTCGGGGAATCGTCAACAGAGCCGGGTTTGATAGGAAAACGGGGCCAGCAGAGGCACCTCACCTGTCAGAATACGACTTCAATGTTAATGTATCAGACATCGTGTTCGCCATCAGCAAAATCAGAGATGCCAAGTGGCCAAGGCCTGTGCAATCGGATCCTTCGCAAAAGAATCATAACTAATGTGTGAGTTTCACAACACACATGGCCACAGGACCGAGGATTGCCACCAGCTCCAAAAAGAAGTAGCCAGACTACTCAATAAAGGTCATCTCTGAGAATTCTTAAGTGATCGGGCCAAAAATCAGTTCCGGGAAAGAGAGGCGGCCAAGAAGAGCGAAGAAAATGAGCCACAGCATGTCATCCACATGATCTTGGGAGGCATCGATGCTCCGCAGGAACCCGTGATGAGAAGGACAAAAATATCCATCACCAGAGAAAAACGAACCCGGGGATACATACCCGAAGACGCCCTCACATTCAGCAAAGAGGACACTGAGACCTTGTCTCAACCTCACAACGACGCACTGGTAATCTCTTTCCTCGTATATACATTTCAAATAAAATGTGTACTCGTGGATCCAGGTAGCTCGGCCCACATTATCAGGTCGAGGGTAATAGAGCAGCTCGGACTGCTTGACCAAATCGTGCCCGCCACTCGAGTCCTCAACGGATTCAACATGGCGAGTGAAACAACGAAAGGAGAAATCACCCTCCCAGTCAACGTGGCCGGCATAACCCAAAATGTCAAATTCCATGTCATTGAAGGAGACATGAGGTACAACGCCTTGTTCGGGAGGTCGTGGATACACTGCATGAGAGCAGTACCGTCCACCCTCCACCAAATGATGAAATTCCCGACAAAGGATGGGATTAAAATCGTCTACGAGGAACATCATGCGGCGAGGCAAATGTTCGCGGTGCATGATGTAGCACCAACACCAGTGCATCCACCCTCGACAAAGCCAAAGGATAATCAAACAGTAAAATAGCGATAGCAAGCTACTCCCTCGGCTAAATCCGAACTAAACAAAGAGAAGGACCATATCGCGTCCTCAGGATAAACGGTCGAAACATCGCCGGCGCACTCTACACTAAGGTATGACTTTCTCTTTTATCTTTCAATTACATTCTACGCTGACCTAAGTGCAGTTAATCGACCAAAACGGCCAAAGCACTCTCCAACTCGAAGGCCCTAGGTTTCAAAAGCATGCGTTGCACTCTTTTCCTTCGACCGGGTTTTCATCCCAAAAAGGGTTTTACCGGCAAGGTTTTTAACGAGGCAACACCTATATGCTACCTAAAGAAAACTCAACAAGTATTCAAGGCTTCTTTTGAAATCAACCTCGAATACTGGGGGCATTCCCCCGGAAGGTCACCTTCTCAGAGAAGCCAAGACATGCCGAACAGGGTTCCGATAGGAAAATAATGTACCGTACCTAACGGTCAAACGAACCGTGTCCGCATAGAACAATCAAGCTCCTAACAGCAAAGGCATGTATACTTGTACCAAGCGATTGAAGAATACTTTTCATCAAAGCATATCACGCCTCAAGAGAAACTCGGTATTTTTTGCAAAAACGGCTCCTCTATCAAAAATGTCCCGAACGCTCGGGGACTGGCATCGACGACTCAACACCTAAACGACCTTCGGGTTGACGACTCCAAACGTCACTAAGCCCTCAACGAGGCAACATGAAA
>NW_017681580.1:0-11091 GCF_001879085.1 Nicotiana attenuata
GTGTGTGTGTATATATATATATATATATATATATATATATATATATATATATATGGGATATGAGAAAGGTTATGGCGTTATATACGCACCACCAACTGATCAGCTGGTATACGTTGATGATTTTGCCCACAGTGGCCGAGATGATATGATGGGGTGCCATCAAAGGCTTGATGATGTTATGAACACATGTATCTATGCACGACATGACATTCATACGCATATGCATGACACTATAAGTATTTAATGATTTACAGCGCTATTCATACCTACAGGTTGAGTCAATTACTCTATATTTCATCCATGTCTTTTATGTGGTGTCTTACATACTCGGTACATTATTCGTACTGACGTCCCTTTTGCCTGGGGACACTGCGTTTCATGCCCGCAAGTCCCGATAGACAGGTCGAGAGTCCTCCAAGTAGGCTATCAGCTCAGCGAAAGATGTTGGTGCGCTCCATTTGCTCCGAAGTTGCTTGTTTGGTTAGAATGATTTAGACGCGTATTGTTTTGTATGGCGGGGCCCTGTCCCGACCTTTATGATATTATGTATTCGTAGAGGCTTATAGACAGATGTCATGTATACGGATACTTGTATGGCCTTGTCGGCCTATATTTTAAGTATATAATGAATCACATTGGCCTTATTGGCCCGTATATCACAGGTATGAGTTTCTATATCAGGTTGCGTTGTCCTATGTCGGGCATTCCCTTATGTTTACTCTGTTATCGCATTACGCCCCTTCCATCCCACATACCTATGATTATGTAACAAGAAAGATACGTTATGTTGGTACTCGGTGGAGTAAGGTATCGGGTGCCCGTTGCGGCCCATAGGTTTGGGTCGTGACAACTTTGATTGTTGTTATCCCATTTGGCTTGATTACCCCAATTGCCTTAATGTCCTTGATTGTTCCAATTGCTTTGATTAGAATTACCACCACTCCAATTGCCTTGGTGGTTTTGGTTGTTCCAATTATCTTGGTTCCCTTGTGACCTCCACTATTGTTGGTTTTGTCCTTGAGCATTGTTTCTTTGACCATGATAATTGTTGACATATTGAACCTCTCCGTCTTGCTCATTAAATGAATCACCTTGATCATAACCACTATCATCTTGCAAAAATTGTTCCGGACGGCTTTGCATTTGTTGACCTTGTTTCCGTCTTTTGTTTACCATCATATTCAAACCTTCCATTGCATGTACTTGTTTCGGCCCTTGAACTTGTTGAAGCTGAGCCTTGACCAATTGGTTCATGGTAGTTGTCAACTGGGAAATAGCTTGCACATGGTCATTTAGCTCTTTGTGTAGCTGAATAACATTAGGGTCACCTTGCGGTACATTGGCTCTACTTTGCCAAGCCGAAGAGGTATCCGCCATCTCATCAAGAATTTCACAAGCTTCGGCATATGGCGTGTTCATGAAGTTCCCTCTGGCGAGTTGATTAACCACACATTAGTTAGTTGTGTTGATCCCCCTGTAGAAGGTCTGTTGGATCATGGAGTCAGTCATATCATTGTTCGGGCACTCTTTAACCAAGGTGCGATATCTTTCCCAAAGTTCGTGCAATGGCTCATTGGGTTCTTGCTTGAAAGCAAGAATCTCATCCCGAAGCGTTGCTATATGTCCCGGAGAGAAGAATTTGGAAATGAACTTTTCTACCAACTCATCCCAAGTTGTGATGGAATGGTAGGGCAACCTTTCTAACGAGTCCAATGTTTTTCTCCGTAGAGAAAACGGAAAAAGCCTCAACCACAGTGAGTCCAATGTTTTTCTCCGTAGAGAAAACGGAAAAACCCCTTGAGATGCTCGTAGGCATTTTCACTCAGAGCTCTGGTGAAGAATCCCCGTTGCTCAAGTAGTGTAAGCATCATCTTGGTGATTTGGAAGTTGCCCGCCCTAGTGCGTGGCGGGACTATAGCACTTGCATAACCCTCGTTTGGCAATTGTCGGTAGGCTGCCGCTCTTGGTGGAGGTGGGGGAGGGACGGGCACATTATCGTGAGGCGGGCGGCCTCGTCTATTAGCTTGAGGTTCAATAAGAACCTCATCTATGGCATCATCGTCCACGTCCTCCCCCAAGTGCACATTTCTGATGGGCTCGTTGTTTAGAGCCATTTTCATACCTAGAATCAATTCAAACACAAAATTAGTAACTCGGAAGGAAAGAAAGACAAAAGACACAAAAACCTAGATATATAGCTAAACCCGTTTAACTCCCTAGCAACCTCGTCAAAAATTGATCTCGCCCAAACTCACACCACAATTAGGAAGTAAGGCGGTCGAAGCAATAATAAATCCAACACGAGTCGAGATCGAATCCACAGGGAGTTAGAATTTGGATTAGGTATATAACTAGAGTAAAGGTATGAAGTGCCTTAGATTGTACTTCCACATATTCAGTGGTTGTTTTCTATTTCTACTTTTAGCTAATGATTGCAAATATTAATTAGAAGAAAGTGTTTTTGTTTTTGAGTGCTTTTCAAATGATAAAGGAATCTAGGGCCGTGACTTCCACCTAGGTGGCTACCTAACGAGTTGTAAACTATAGGGCAAGTTTGATTTATCGGGGTCGTGGTATAGCAATCACACCTAATTGCTCACTCTATACCTCTCGGTAGTTTGAGTGATTTTGCCCAATTTGGCTTTTCAAGCCCAAATGGGTATTGCACAAATCAGGTGATATATGCTCAAGTCGGGTCTCACTATCTCTAGATTTGACCCTTTAATTGGGGTTTTCAATTTCTTGAGCTCACCCCAATTTCTTGTTAGCCAAGTTTTCCTAAACCTAGTCTCTGTTTCTCAAGCAAAAACTAGGTCAAAAAGGCATGAATCAATGTTTGCAACCATTAATTCTAGGATTTAAGCATAAACAAGGCTAACACAAACCCAATCACAAACAAGCCCTAAAATTAAATACGCAATAAGTACCCACACTAGGGTTGAGCCACAACCCTAGCTAAAGATTTAGCTACTCATGAAAAATGAAGAAATACAAGAAGAAATTAAGATAGAATGCATAACCATAGATTAAACAAAGAAAATCTAGTGTTAAGAAGTCAATATAATACAAAATTACTCAAAGAAGTAAAGAAAAACATTCAGGTGCACCTCTACAAACTAAAACTTAACCTAAAAATGACAAAAAATTGTATTTACACTAATTTGAAAATATCTCGCAAAAATGCCCTTGTGAAGGTTGTGCGGCCGTATAATTCTAGTGCGGTCCGCACAATGGGCTTCTGCGGCCGCACAAAAGTGTTGCGGTCCGCAGTCTTGGGAAATTGGGCTTTTAATCTTCAGGCTTCTGCGGTCCGCATAAAAGTGAGTGCGGCCGCACTTAGGATTATGCAACCGCACAAAAGTGATGCGGCCCGCACTCCTAAACTTTCCAGCTCTCTGAATCTCAACTCTGCGGACCTCCTGCGGCCGCAGAATTTCAGTGCGGTCCGCACTCCCTGAGTTGGCCAAAACATACTCTCTGAATCTCCTTCTGCGGCCACACTAGAATTGTGCAGTCCGCACTGCTATCTCATCTGCCCTGTTATGGTTCTTGTTCACCTTAGACTCCTTTATGAGTTGATTTTGACTTCTTTGGCTCTTTCCCAATATGCCTGCAAGTAAGCACATTTTGTTAGTTTCCGGGAATACCTTTGAGCATTTTTTAGCAGAAACGCAAGTAAAAGAGAGCAAATAAGCGGTCAAAATCCCTACTTATCATTACTCCTCTTGCTAAACATTTTTAATTCAGTAATAGTTACAGTCCATCTACTGATAAACAGAAAAAAAGATGTCTTCTATTCCTTACTCTTCCGCAGTTGGTAGTTTGATGTATGTTATGAATTGCACTAGACCAGATATTGCACATGTTGTTGGTATTGTTAGTAGATTTCTTTTCTAATCATTGGAAAGGAACATTGAGATGCAGTGAAATGGATATTAAGGTACTTGAAAGGTACTGTAGATTTGAAGTTGTGCTTTGGTAATAGTAAGCTTGAACTTATTTATTATATGCTCTCTGATTTGGGAGGCAATCTTGATAATTCAAGATTCACTTCGGTTATTTGATCACCTTTGTAGATGGAGTTATTTCGTGGCAATCTAGACTACATAAGTGTATAGCTCTATCTACCACAAAAGTCGGATACATTGCTATCACTGAAGGTGCCAAAGCATTACTATGAATGAAGGAATTTATTAATTGTTGTCACGACCCGGATTTCCCACCCTCGGGAGTCGTGATGGCGCCTACTCATACAAGCTAGGCAAGACGAGTACTATAAATTCATTACCCTTTTTCCTTAACCTTTTAACATTTATGAATTAACAAGTGATCAACAGCAAAATGATTATAATAAACAGAAACACGGAAGACGAAAACTAAGAGTTTAACCAAATACTAGTACAGAATCCAACATACAACTCTACCCAGAATTTGGTGTCACAATGTCACGGACCATCTACGCATACTACAAACAGCGGTCTCAATGAAAATACAAATCTGTCTCTGAAGTACATAAAAACAGAATGCAAAGATAGAAGGGGACGCCAAGGCCTGCGGACGTTTACAGGACTACCTCGGGTCTCCGCCACTGGACTGAAGGCAGCAACCTCTCTATGGTCCAAATGCTCCAACACCGGGATCTGCACACAGTGCAGAGTGTAGTATCAGCACAACCGACCCCATGTGCTGGTAAGTGTCGAGCCTAACCTCGGCGAAGTAGTGACGAGGCTAGGACAAGACTACCAAATAAACCTGTGCAGTTATACCATATACAACAAATAATAACAAAAGAAACTAGCAGTTAAAGATGGGAAAGGGGAAACATGCTGCGGGGGATATCAAGTACAAATAAAATTTCGGTAAAGAAGCATAAGGAACACCAAAATTCAACTATAAGTAAGAATAAGGAGAATAACAACAAGTGAACGGCATCACCCTTCGTGCTTTTACTCTTGTTCTCACCATAAGAATCAGTATATTCGGCACGGCATCACCCTTCGTGCTTTTACCTCACATAATCATGGCACGGCATTATCCTTCGGGCATTATCACTTATATCATGGCACGACATCACCCTTCGTGCTTTTACATTTACAATATCGGCACGGCATCACCCTTCGTGCATTAACACTTACTCACAAATATCACGCACAGCATCACCCTTCGTGCTTTTACACTCTTCCTTATCCAAGCAACAATCACAAAGAAATTCGGGAAAGGGAATCAATAAAATCACAACAGAATCACGGCAAGGGAACAATAGTATAACAATAATATCCCGGCAAGGGAAACAATATCATGAGCAATAACATCCCGGCAAGGGAAACAACATCAAAAGCAATAACATCCCGGCAAGGGAGACAATATCATAAACCTCTTCTCTTTTCCACAATTACTTCACAACTCAACTCTCAACTTGAGCCAATGCTCCACAATGTTCCATTACTAGGAATACTTCCACAAGCCTTGTTCCATATTGAAAAGTTTCATACTAAGCATGGATGATACATAACGGAGTCACAACAATCGTAGTATAAGACTCACGGGCATGCTTGACACCTACGTGTAGGTACTCATCACCACACATATACGTCGTACTCAACAAGTAACACATAGCAAATAAGACTCCAACTCCTAATCCCTCAAGCTAAGATTAGACAAAACACTTACATCAATGCCACGAACACAATCAAGCCTCAACTACCACTTTACCTCTTGTTTCCACCACAAACACGCTTGTATATAGCCACAATTTACTTAATAACGTTAATAATTGCTAAATAAACCAATTCCAATGCATGAAAATAGATTTCCCCTTGTTTTCCCCAAAAAGTCAAAAATCGACCCGGGGCCCGCTTGGTCCAAACCCGAAATTCGGACCAAAACTCGATTACCCATTCACCCCCGAGCCCGGATATACAATTGGTTTTGGAATACGACCTCAATTTGAGGTCTAAATCCCCAAATTTCAATATTCTTAAGTTCTACCCAAAAAACCAGTTTTCACCATGAAAACCCTAGATTCTAAGATAATATCTTGCAAAAAGAAGTTAAGGAATGAAAGAAATGAGTTTAAAATCACTTACTTGTGTTTTGGAGAAGAAGGAGTGTTTGAAAAATCGCCTCTTATGTTTTAGGTTTTTTTTTGAAAAATGAAAAATGGTTGAAAAGTCTCGTTTATATATACCCCTCTCAGATCCTCACCGCTGACCGCAGAAAAAGGACCGCAGCCGCAGAGCTCCACCGCGGACCGCAAAATATTGAGCGCGGCCACAAAGATATAGCCTTGCTCACCGCTGACCGCGAAAACCCCACCGCGGTCGCGAAGATTCATCGCGGACGACGAAGCTCATTTCAGAGACCTGCAACTTCTCTGGACCTACAACAGTTATTTTCTAAGTCTAAATTCACTCTGTGGCATATCCAAAACTTACCCGAGCCCTCGAGGCTCTAAACCAAACATGCACGCAAGTCTAAAAACATCATACGGACTTGCTCGTGCGATCAAATCCTCCAAGTAACATCAACAACTATGAATTAAACCTCAAATTCGTGAAATCACTTAAGAACATCAAAACTTCTATTTTCTCAACTATACGCCCGACTTATACCAAATCAATTCCGATCTTTACCAAATTACACAGATTCAATTAAATTATTATTTTAAACTTGTACCGGGCTCCGGAATCAAGATACGGGCCCGATACCATCAAGGAGTTACATCAATTTACTTCTAAAAGCCTTTATATTTTCCAGCAAATAATTTTCTTTAAAATATTCTTTCGGTCCTGGGACCTAGGAATCCGATTCCGGGCATACGTCCAAGTCCCATATTTTACTACGGACCCTACGACACCGTCGGATCACGGGTCCGGGTTTGTTTACCAAGAATATTGACCAAAGTCAACTTTAATCAATTTTAAAGGCCAATTTCCTTATTTTACTTAGATTTCACATAAAAGCTTTCCAGAAACGTGCCTGGACTGTGCACGCAAATCGAGGTGAAACAAAAGAGGTTTTTAAGGCCTCGGAACATAGAATTAACTTTCAAAATCAGTGATGACCTTTTGAGTCATCACATTCTCCACCTCTAAAACAACCATTTGTCCTCGAACGGACATAAGAAAAGTAACTGAGTCGGAGAAAAGATGGGGATATCGGCTCCGCATATGGGACTCGGACTCCCAGGTCGCTGCCTCAACAGGCTGACCCCTTTACTGAACACGAACTGAAGGAAAACTCTTCGATCTCAACTGACGAACCTACCGGTCTAGAATAGCTACCGGCTCATCCTCATAGGACAAGTCCTTGTCCAACTGGACAGTGCTGAAGTCTAACACGTGGGATGAATCGTCGTGATACTTCCGAAGCATGGACAAATGAAACACTGGATGCACCGCTGCTAAACTCGGTGGCAACGCAAGTCTGTAAGCCACCTCTCCCACTCGATCAAGAATCTCAAATGGACCGATAAATCTAGGGCTTAGCTTTCCCTTCTTTCCAAATCTCATCACGCCCTTGGTAGGCGACACCCGAAGCAACACCCACTCGCCGACCCTGAATGCCACACGAACCTTATGGTCGGCATAACTCTTTTGCCTGGGATGAGCTGTACGAAGCTTATCCTGAATGATCTTAACCTTGTCCAAGGCATCCTGTACTAGGTCCGTACCCAACAACCGAGCCACTCCCGGCTCAAACTACCCAACCGGCGACCGACACCGTCTACCATATAAAGCCTCATAGGGAGCCATCTGGATACTCGACTAGTAGTTGTTGTTGTAGGCAAACTCCGGCAATGGCAAGAACTGATCCCACAAGCCTCCAAAGTCAATAACACAAGCTCGGAGCATATCCTCTAAAATCTGAATAGTACGCTCGGACTGCCCATCCGTCTGAGGATGAAATGCTATAATCAACTCGACCCGTGCGCCCAACTCACGCTGAATTGCCCTCCAGAAATGCAAGGTAAACTACGTAACTCGGTCAGAAATGATAGACACGGGCACACCATGAAGACGAACAATCTCCCGGATATAGATCTCTGCCAACCGCTCAGAAGAATAGGAAATCACCACAGGAATGAAATGTACGGACTTGGTCTGGCAATAACCCACACTGCATCGAACTTCCTCTGAGTCCGTGGGAGTTCAACAACGAAGTCTATAGTGATACGCTCCCACTTCCACTCAGGAATGTTAATTTTTCGGAACAAACCACCAGGTCTCTGATGCTTGTACTTTACCTGCGGACAATTCAAACACCGAGCCACATATTCAACAATATCCTTCTTCATCCTCCTCCACCGATAATGCTGCCGCAAATCCTAATACATCTTAGCGGTGCCCGGATGAATAGAGTACCGGGAACTATGGGCCTCCTCTAGAATCAACTCATGAAGTCCATCCACATTAGGCACACAAATACGACCATGCATCCTCAAAACTCCATCATCTCCAACTGTAACCTGCTAGGCACCTCCGTGCCGCACTGTGTCTCTAAGGACAAGCAAATGAGGATCCTCATTCTGCCGATCTTGAATATGCTCAAATAATTAAGAACGAGCAACTGTGCAAGCTAACACACGGCTGGGCTCAGAAACATCCAACCTCACGAACTAATTGGCTAAAGCCTGAACATCCAAAGCAAGCAGTCTCTCACTGACTGGAATATACGCAAGACTGCCCATGCTGACTGACTTCCTACTCAATGCATCGGCCACTACATTGGCTTTCCCCGGATGGTATAAGATGGTAATATCATAGTCTTTCAATAGCTCCAACAACCTAATCTGCCTCAAATTTAGCTCCTTCTGCTTGAACAAGTATTGCAAACTCTTGTGATCTGTGAACATCTCACATGACACGCCATATAAATAATGCCTCCAAATCTTCAGTGCGTGAACAATGGCTGCTAGCTCCAAATCATGAACTGGATAATTCTTCTCGTGAATCTTCAATTGCTGTGAAGCATATGCAATAACCTTGCCATTCTGCATCAACACCGCACCAAGTCCAATACGAGATGTGTCACAATAAACTGTATATGGCCCTGAACCTGTAGGCAATACCAACACTGGCACCGTAGTCAAAGCTGTCTTGAGCTTCTGAAAGCTCACCTCACACTCGTCCAACCACCACTGGGCACCCTTATGGGTTAACCTGGTCATCGTGGGCTGCAATAGATGAGAACCCCTCCACAAACCGATGGTAATAGCCTGCCAAACCCAAGAAACTCTGGATCTTTGTAGCTGATGCGGGTCTAGGCCAGTCCTTGACTGCCTCTATCTTCTTCGGATCCACCTGAATACCCTCTGCTGATCAACGTGACCCAAGAATGCAACTGAAATCAACCAGAACTCACATTTCAAAAACTTAGCATACAACTGACTATCTCTCAAAGTCTGAAGAACAACTCTCTGATGATGCTCATGCTCCTCCCGGCTGCGGGAATAGATCAAAATATCATCAATGAAGACTATCACGAATGAATCCAAGTAAGTCCTGAACACTCGGTTTATCAAATCCATGAAAGCTGCTGAGGCATTTGTTAACTTGAATGACATCACCAAGAACTCATAGTGCCCATACCGAGTGCGGAAAGCTATCTTAGGGACATCGGATGCCCTAATCCTCAACTGATGGTAGCCAGATCTCAAGTCAATCTTCGAAAATACCTTGGCACCCTGAAGCTGATCAAACAAATCATCAATCCTCAGCAATGGGTACTTATTCTTGATCTTGTTCAACTGTCGATAATCTATACACATCCTCATCGATCCATCCTTCTTCTTAACAAACAACATCGGCGCACCCCAAGGCGAGACACTAGGTCTAACAAATATCAAGCAAGTCTTGCAACTGCTCCTTCAATTCTTTCAACTCAGGCGGGGCCATACGATATGGCGGAATAGAAATGGGCTGAGTGCCCAGAGCCAAATCAATGCAGAAGTCAATATCCCTGTCGGGTGGCATACCCGGCAGGTCTAAAGGAAATACCTCAGGAAACTCACGGACAACAGGCATAGAATCCATAGAAGGAACCTCGGCACTAGAATCACGAACATACGCCAAATAGGCCAAACATTCCTTATCAACCATACGTCGAGCCTTCATATATGAGATAACCCTATGATTAGAACGACCAAGAGTCCCTCTACACTCTAAATGAGGTAAACCCCGCAAGGCTAAGGTCACAGTCTTGGCATGACAATCTAAGATCGCATGGTAAGGTGATAACCAGTCCATCCCCAATATGACATCAGAATCAACCATATCCAAAAGTAACGGATCTACTCGGGTCTCAGGACCCCCAATCACAACTATACATGAACGATGGACACGATCTGCCACAATGGAATCACCCACTGGTGTAGACACATATACAGAAACACTCAAGGAATCACTAGGCATGACCAAATACGGTGAAAAATAAGATGACACATAGGAGTATGTAGATCCTGGATCAAATAGAACTGAAGCATCTCTACTACAAACCAGAACAGTACCTGTAGTAACTGCATCGGAGGCCTCAGCCTAAGGCCTGGCTGGAAGAGCATAACATCAGGGCTGGGCCCCACCACTCTGAATTACATCTCTGGGACGGCCTCCTACTGGCTGGCCTCCACCTCTAGTGGCCTGACCTCCACCTCTAATACCTCTACCTCCACCTCTAGCACCTCTACCTCCACCTCTAGCTGGCTGAGTGGGTGGTAGAACACTCAGTGCCTGAACCATGGCACGGGAACCTTGATGTTGAGAGCTGCTCGGTGCTCGAGGGCAAAATCTAGCAATATGCCTCCTGTCACCACAAGTATAACAAGCCCTCGGCTGCTGAGACTGCTGACCCTGACGGCCTGAATAACCACTCTGAAAACTCTGGAGCAGAGGTGCACTGATAAGAGCTGGCGGTGCACTGTAAGGCAGCTGATCAGAATACTGCATATGAGAACCACGACCACCTGGAGCACCGTGAGAAGCCTGTAGTGCTGAATGGAACGGCCTGGAAGGATGGCCCCTACCAAAAGAATCTCTGCCTCCAAATGAGGCACCACTGAACCTGCCCGAATGATGAGACCTCTTGTCAGACCCC
>NW_017681581.1:0-1426 GCF_001879085.1 Nicotiana attenuata
TCCCTTCTTGATTCCTCATCGTGCAATTTGATTCCTGGAGGTTGGTGCCCCTGATTCCTTCCTACTCAATCTTACGCGACGCAAACCGCCTGTTATAAATCGAGAATTGAAGAATTGTAATGGTACTACCGATGTGGTGCGGGATATTTCTCCCTGCATAGTTGTCTGGGCTATTATCTCCGCCTTGTGAAAGGGTATTCTGTCGTTCAGGCTCAGTAGCGGTGCTTCTAAGAGCTCGGAGGCTAGGCACAAGTTGCCATGATGCTATGAACGATTGTTCCGCAGTATTGATATGATGGTAGAATGTTTGCCTACGTGTCGGGGCAGTGAATGACTTGAAGGGAGGTTTACTCAGTGCGCGATCTAGAGGTTCCGTAATTTATTCCCGGCAGGGGAAGGGCAATCGGACTAAGAATGGTCAGATGTGGGCTGAGGGAGTAACGACACTTGGTATTGGCGAGCGTGGTGGAGTTTTCTTCTATGATGAGGTGTCGTTGTCCTAATTGAACGTACTAAGTTTGCCGGTGTTATGATCTTCTACAATTCGCCTTTGGGGGTATTTTGAAATGTATTGAAGATGCGGGTGTCAGGTGTCGCGGGGTGCGGTAGTGCAGGATTTAATCAGTGTTCCTAATGTCGACAGTTCGAGGAAGATGATCTTCGGAAAGGTTTAAAGTTAGCAACAATTGTGGGTTCAAGTGCCACGAAGATAGATTTTATTTAAGGCAATAACTGAGCAGCAAAGGATGAGGAAGGACATGTGGGGAGTGTCAGGCGGTGGTTAAAATTTCTAGAAGGCCAGGTATAAGAAGCAAAGGTCGAGTAGTCGACTAAGGGGGTGAGTTTTGCCAAAGTGGGAGAGTTTGGAGTGATTTGAGAATTTTAGTGATTGGTGATTAGGGCCTACGGATTAATTTGGAGTATGGGCTATTAGGTAGCAGGAGATTTGATATAACGGAAAGGAGCTGCTAGAAATGGAGAAGGATACAACCTAACTTTAAATTGGAAGGATGTTGCCCCGCACTTAATTGATATCCACGAGGGGCGAATGGACTTGTGCAGCTAGAGAGTGAGCTCGGACTCAGGATGGGTCATTAATATCGTGGTGTTTGCACCCCGTGTAACACCGTTGGAAGACGTTGGCACGTAAATCCCACAGGTGGATTATCTCTAGTGAGCGGTGATCGAGGCCAACCCTGCACTACTATTGAGTAGCGAGAGAGGTCGAAGCAGCTTTTACCCGATTTAGGGTCGGGATCGATTTCCACAGGGAGCTAGATATTGGAGTTGGGTGTCTATCTAAAGTGGAGTTGTGTATTTGCTCCAAATTACACTTCTACACATTTTTGGTTTTAATTATGATTCTAATTTTATAAACTACAATGCTCAATTAAACTACTATAAGCTAGGATTAAACTATTGTGAG
>NW_017681581.1:3735-6222 GCF_001879085.1 Nicotiana attenuata
GGCTTAATACCACTACTTAGAGATTTGGCGTATTCTACGGTTATGAGAATTTACCTGTGTGTCGCAATGGTTCTCCTGAAGTGAGTTAAGTGAAAAGTTTTTATATGATGAAGTGTTAATCTATTGGTGGTTCCGGAGTTATGATGAAAATCGTGTTCTGTCATATATTGGTGTGTTGGGTGCAGAAAATGGTATGGAATTTGAAGTGAAGATCAAGGTTACAATTCAGTGTTGACGGGAATGTCACGAGCTCGGATGAGCAGGAAAGTAGTTTCGATGTTTAAAGTAAGTTGGTATTGTCTTCAGCGTTACCTGGGATCGGCATTTGTGAAAGAGGTTTTGCATCCTGATTATGTATTCTTGATCGCTTTTTCAGCATTAGTGCAGCCGGTGGTATGGATATACAGACTTGTTATCTGTTATGAAAGGTCATGGGGGCGTGTTCTACGGGAAGATTGTACAAGTGTGGCATGTAGTCACTGATTGATTGGAGAATGAAACCAAGTATGGAGATTGTGGTGGTATCGTTAATTTGAGAAGTTATGCCTAGAGGGCACTCGGTTTATTGGGGTTGTGGACTATGGATGATTACTCCGGTTATGAAGGTTGTTCTTATGTGTTATGAGAGAAAGGGGAGTAATTATGGACCTTTGAAAGGTTATTAGCCTAGTTCGGTGCGATCAGAATCAGCTTGAGATCTATGGATGGATTTAAATGTGAATATGGGCTTTATATCATGCCAGACGTGTTCATTTCAGTAATGCGCTCCTTATGGAGGAGTAGTCAGGGTGTCATTTTGTCGTCAAATATTTCATGTAATGATACATTGCACCGTGTGAGTTGTGATACGGCTTGGGAAATGGCTTATGTGTTGAGGTTCTGGTAGAGATGATGTTATGTGAGCAGGAGGGCTCTCGAGATTCGGATCGTATGTCGCACCTCAGTTGTGCTTGAGTTTTGTAGCCTATGGCACTATATGTCTCCCCAGGGATGGTATTATGCACTTAGCGTGCTTGTGACCATTATTCAGTATCTTGTTGTAATGAGCAATTCAGCTCGATGTGTATCTCCTTACGTGAGTTTTATGTGCGGATCGGGTTGCACGCCGCAACAGTGTGATGATAACTAAAGTCCCTTATATTCTATTCTATGTGTTTTGTTTCTCCATTTTCTAAGGAAAGTTCATATTAGTTGCGTGATTTTAGTAGTCCCTTCCAGAGTTCATTTTCCTTATGTATCGCGTTCGAGTTGGTAGCCTATTGGCACGTTGTGGCATCATATGAGACTTTTGGTCATGTCAGGGGTGACTTGCTGCCTGAGCAGTTCGTACAGAGTAAGACAAGGTTACTGGATCTAGGTTCAGTGCGATCGGATTTATATGAAGTACATTAACGAGCTAAGGCCATTATTTGGTTCAAGATGAGGTGATGGTTCCTGGCAGGAGTATAGACCCAATTATTCGTTGGTTCGGCAATTGGTTATGAATTTCTATGCATCTCTTCCGTCGTGGCGGTATTGTAAGAGTTAGAGCAAGACCTATGTAGGTCATGAGGTGCAATGGGAGCATCAGATTCGTGGAATTTCGATTTATTTGATCAGAGAATGCTATTGTGGTCCTATGAGTAAAGTGGTGCAAGGTGTGAATTCAGCTAAGATATGCAGTCATGTTTTGGTGCTGCGTATAGTTATTGATACGGTGAGCGTATGTTAGAACAGGCCTGGCAGAGAATTTCGGATATTGAAACTGGGCTCCGAGGCTTGTTTGCCTAAATGAAAGAGGTTATCCTTAGATTTGATCGAGCTGATGTGCCCAACTGAGTTGTGGTAGCATGGGTAGGTGCATGAGGTATTAGCAGTGATTCCGGACAACCCCGGCACAGTTCCAAGCACATTCGAGGGCGAACGTATATTTAAGTCGGAGAGGATGTAACGAACCGGCCGGTCGTTTTGAGCCCTAGCGCGCCGTTCAGCAGTTCAAGGCCATGAGCAGCTTCAATTCATGCATTATGACTTGCACGCGTGGTCAGAATTAAATTTCGGGAAGTTCAGAGTTGACTTGGAGAGGAAATTCTCATTTCGGAAGCTTTAAGATGAGAGAATTGACTAGGATTGGATTTCAGAGTAAACGACATCGGAACCGGGATCTGAAGGTTCCAACAGGTTCATATGATGATTTCGGACTTGGGCATATGCCCGGATCGGGTTTTGGATGACCTGGGAGTGTTTTGGCGCCTATTGTGGAAGTTAGCATTTTGGAGGAAATTTCATAAGTTTGGTTTGTAGTGCATTTTAGTGTTATTGATGTCCGTTTGGGATTCCGAATCTGGGAGTAGCTCCGTATGGTTATTCTGGAGTTGGGAGCGCGATCGGAAGTGAATTCGGATGCCCGTGGGTCGACTTTTGGGGTCGTATTTGGCGTTAAAGATAGAAAATTTGTAATGTTTTTGTAGAAGTTTGTACCGGAGGTGGACGTTTTGTATGTACGGT
>NW_017681581.1:10466-11090 GCF_001879085.1 Nicotiana attenuata
AGTAGTCCCTTCCAGAGTTCATTTTCCTTATGTATCGCGTTCGAGTTGGTAGCCTATTGGCACGTTGTGGCATCATATGAGACTTTTGGTCATGTCAGGGGTGACTTGCTGCCTGAGCAGTTCGTACAGAGTAAGACAAGGTTACTGGATCTAGGTTCAGTGCGATCGGATTTATATGAAGTACATTAACGAGCTAAGGCCATTATTTGGTTCAAGATGAGGTGATGGTTCCTGGCAGGAGTATAGACCCAATTATTCGTTGGTTCGGCAATTGGTTATGAATTTCTATGCATCTCTTCCGTCGTGGCGGTATTGTAAGAGTTAGAGCAAGACCTATGTAGGTCATGAGGTGCAATGGGAGCATCAGATTCGTGGAATTTCGATTTATTTGATCAGAGAATGCTATTGTGGTCCTATGAGTAAAGTGGTGCAAGGTGTGAATTCAGCTAAGATATGCAGTCATGTTTTGGTGCTGCGTATAGTTATTGATACGGTGAGCGTATGCTACCAAAATCTGCTTGATGACTGCAGGTACCTATTGGGGAAGGCGAATGATCCACCGGTGAAGCACATCTTCAGAGAGGCTAATGGTGTGGCGGACCTATTAGCTAAGCCATTCTTAGC
>NW_017681582.1:0-727 GCF_001879085.1 Nicotiana attenuata
TAGTTGTTGCTAGCATAAGCTGATGATTTTCCAACATAAGGTCACCACTCCCTAGTTGATGCTAGTATAACCTGAGGATTTTTCAACGTATGGTCACCACTCCCTAGGTTATGCAAGCATAACGTGATGACTTTGTAACAAAGGGTCCCACTCCCGGGTTGACGCAAGTATAACTAGAATCTTTCTAATATAGGGTCCCACTCCCTAGTTGATGCCAGCATAACCTGATGACTTTCCAATATAGGGTCCCACTCCCTAGTTGGTGCCCGCAAAACTTTTGACTTTTCAACATAGGGTCCCACTTCCTAGTTGATGCATACATATCCTGATGACTTTCCAACATAAGGTCTCACTCCGTAGTTGATGCCAGCATAAACTGATGACTTTCCAACATACGGTAACACTCCCTAGTTGATGCCATCATAAACTGATGACTTTCTAACATTGGGTCTCACTCCCTCGTTGATGCCAGCATAACCTGATGACCTTCCAATATAGGGTCTCACTTCCTAATTGATGCCAGCATATCATGATGACTTTCCAACATAGAGTCTATCTCCCTATTTGATTCCAGCATAACATGATGACTTTCCACCAAAGCGTCCCACTTCCTAGTTGATGCCAACATAACCTGATGACTTTCCAACATAGGGTATCACTCGTTAGTTGATGCCAGCATAACCTGATGACCTTCTAATATAGAGCTTCACTCCGTAATGATGCCAGC
>NW_017681582.1:4795-6770 GCF_001879085.1 Nicotiana attenuata
CACTCCCTAGTTGATGCCAGCATAACTTGATGACTTTCCAACATAAGGTCTCACTCCCTAGTTGATGCCAACATAACCTGATAACTTTCCAACATAGGGTCCCACTCCCTAGTTGGTGCCCGCATAACCTTATAACTTTTCAACATATGGTCTCACTCCCTAGTTGACGCCAACATAACCTGATGACTTTCCAACATAGTGTCGCAATCCCTAGTGGATGCCAGCATAACCTGCTGACTTTCCAACATAGGGTCCCACTTCCTAATTGATGCCAGCATATCCTGAAGACTTTCCAACATTGAGTCTAACTCCCTATTTGATTCCAGCATAACATGACGACTTTCCAACATACGATCCCACTTCCTAGTTGATGCCAACATAACCTGATGACTTTCCAACATACCCGGGTATCACTCTTTAGTTGATGCCAGCATAACCTGATGACCTTCTAATATAGGGCTCGATTTCCTAGTTGATGCCAGCATATCTTGATGACTTTCCAACATAGGTTCCAACTCCCTAGTTGATGCCAGCATAACCTGATAACTTTCCAACATTGGGTGCCACTTCCTAGTTGTTGCTAGCATAAGTTGGTGATTTTCCAACATAAGGTCACCACTCCCTAGTTGATGCTAGCATAACCTTAAGATTTTCCAACATATGGTCACCACTCCCTAGTTGATACAAGCATAACGTGATGACTTGTCAACAGAGGGTCCCACTCCCGGGTTGATGCAAGTATAACTTGATGTCTTTCTAACATAGGGTCCCACTCCCTAGTTGATGTCAGCATAACCTGATTACTTTCCAACATTGGGTTTAACTCCCTAGTTGGTGCCCGCATAACCTTTTGACTTTTCAACATAGGGTCCCACTTCTTAGTTGATGCAAGCATAACCTGATGACTTTCCAACATAGGGTCCCACTCCCTACTTGATGCCAGCATAACCTGATGACTTTCCAACATAGGTCCCACTTCCTAGTTGATGCCAGCCTAACCTAATGACTTTCCAACATAGGGTCCCACTCCCTAGTTGATGCCAGCATAACCTGATAACTTTTCAACATACGGTCCCACTCTCTAGTTGGTGCTCGTATAACCTTATATCTTTTCAACATAGGGTCCCACTCCCTAGATGATGCTAGCATAACTTGATGACTTTCTAACATAGGGTCCCACTACCTGGTTGATGCCAGTGTGACCTAAAGACTTTCCAACATAGGTACTCATTCCATATTTGATACCAGTATAACATGGTGACTTTCCAACATAGGGTCCCACTTCCTAGTTGACACCAGCATAACCTGATGACTTTCCAACATAGGGTATCACTCCCTAGTTGATACCAGCATAACCTGATGACCTTCCAATATAGGCTCCACTCCCTAGTTGACGCCAGCATATCCTGATGACTTTCCAACATAGGGTCCCACTCCCTAGTGGATGCCAGCATAACCTGATAACTTTCCAACATTGGGTGCCACTTCCTAGTTGATGCTAGCATAAGCTGATGATTTTCCAACGTAAGGTCACCACTCCCTAGTTGATGCCTGCATAACCTGATGACATTAGGGTAAAATGCAAAACTAGTGGATGCACTTAGTTGTTGTTTGCAAGCAGAGAGCCCAAATCTGTTGATTTCATTATCAAAACTTATAATCCTAGGCATAACTGCAACAAGACCAACACCAATTCAATGTGCAATACCAAGTATCTTGCAAAGTACTATAGAAGTAGGATAATTTCACAGTCGTGCATAAAGGGATGGGAGATGCAAGATTTGGCAAGGGAGAATTTGGGTTTATATGTTGGGAAAAAAATTTGTTTGAAGGCTAGGAAACAAGTATTGAAAGAAGTGATGGGTGATCATGTGAAGGAGTTTGGCAGGATTTATGATTATAGAGATGTGCTCCTTCAATCAAATCCAGGGAGTACATGTGTGGTAAAAGTGACAGATTCTGAAGATGGGAAAAA
>NW_017681582.1:10339-11087 GCF_001879085.1 Nicotiana attenuata
AACATAGGGTCCCACTCCCTAGTTGATGCCAGCATAGCCTGATGACTTTCCAACATAGGGTTTAACTCCCTATTTGGTGCCCGCATAACCTTTTGACTTTTCAAAATAGGGTCCCACTTCCTTGTTGATGCCAGCATAACCAGATGACTTTCCAACATAGGGTCCCAATTTCTAGTTGATGCCAGCATAACCTGATGACTTTCTAACAAAGGGTCCCACTTCCTACTTGATGAGAGTCTAACCTAATGACTTTCCAACATAGGGTGCCCCTCCCTAGTTGATGCCAGTATAACCTGATAACTTTCCAATATAGGGTCCCACTCCCTAGTTGGTGCCCGCATAACCTGATGACTTTCAAACATAGGGTTCCACTCCCTAGTTGATGCCAGCATAAACTGATGACTTTCAAACATAGGGTCTCACTCCCTCGTTGATGCCAGCATAACCTGATGACCTTCCAATATAGGGTCCCACCTCCAAATTTATACTAGCATATCCTGATGACTTTCCAACATAGAGTCTAACTCCCTATTTGATTCTAGCATAACATGATGACTTTCCAACATATGGTCCGACTTCCTAGTTCATGCCAACATAACCTGATGACTTTCCAACATAGGGTATCACTCTTTTGTTGATGCCAGCATAAACCGATGACCTTCCAATATAGGGCTCCACTCCCTAGTTGATGCCAGCATATCCTGATGACTTTCCAACATAGGTTCTCACTCCCCAGTTGATGCCAGCA
>NW_017681583.1:0-4600 GCF_001879085.1 Nicotiana attenuata
AATCGTGTTTATGATATTTGGGCGGGCAACTCTTTTCCTTTTGGGAATTGGATTTGCAATTTAGAAGAGTCGCCACCTAATGATTAAGTGCATTAGGACACTAAGAAATTTGATTTAGAAAAACCAGAGATTGGGTAAGGGCTTGAAATTATCTCGAGGAGAAGGTGTTAGGCACCCCTCAAGATCCACTAGTGTGGTTCCCGGCCATGCTACAATTGTGACTTTAAGGTACAAATAACATATAGACAAATAAGGCTTCAAATAAGAGGGGATTTTCACATAAAGGTTGCAAATAGATGGAGTGAAAAGAAACGAAAGAAAACCTAAATTTTGAGGGGGAAAAAATAGTTTGAGAAATTTGAAAACAATGAAATAAACAAGTAAAAGAGAGGGGGGTCCTAGGTTTATAAATAATATGGATCACCCCACACAACACCCGGTAATCACTTATACACATGGTGTTATAGCGTGGTCATCATATCCATATCTACCCTTTCCCACCCCGTTAAGGTATTAAAGCGCGGAATGGTCTCGTTTACTTATTGTATGCTATTACCCGTCCCGATCCTATCAGTCCCGGAGGCATTGAGACTACTAATCCTAAAGGGGAGGGAGTTGGGGCTTTTCAGAAGTTTTAAAAGGATAAAAGTCTAGGCGACAAACAAAAACACATAATCAAATAGGGGAGAAGCAAACAGCAGTTAAGGCTCAAATAGGCCTCCTAACTTAAAGACAAATATATAGCATGACTTCAAATACTGGTTATGGTCTGAATTAAATTTAAAAGCGTTAGGACAAGCTGATTTACCACATATTTTTCAGATGAGGAGTCCGAATTAGCCTTGTCTGGTTGTAGTTATCAATGCTGACACAGTTAATTAATTACCTAATAATTTGCCTAAGTGAGACTATAGGCATGGTATCTAACAAAGCGTACTAATTTTAAAGAAAGGGATCACTAGTGCTATAAACAAAAGATCTGCAGAATTTAAACGAACTTGTGACTGGTTTTAAACGTATAGATAAAATACACGAGGCTGATTCGATTGATTATTCCTATAGGCAAGTTATCTAAGCGTTATTGGTTCCAAACGATTACATAGATGCAAGAGTCCTATAGGCATGGTATCTAGAATGAAGTTGATTGTTATTAGACCTATGATTGTTTGCCTAATGACATGTATATGCAGAAGTGCAGAAAAGAAACCTATGATCATGATTTCTATATGCAGAAATGCAGGGACTTAGAGACAGGATTTCTATATGCAGAGATACAGAAATAAATAACCTATAGGCATGCTATCTATGTGAACGCAGGAATTAAAAATCCTATAGGCAAGTTATCTAAGATGAGAATGCAGAAGTTTATAAGTAACCTATAGGCATGTTTTCTAAGATGAGAATGCAGAAATAAATAATCTATGGGCATGTTTTCTACCCTTTTTCATACATTCATCCCCATCCCTTTCCACTAATCCATCCCCAATAGTTATTACAAATTATTACAGACCCGAATGAATCAAAAGAAAGAAAAGTAAAATTACATCAGAAGTTCCAGCTACAACCAAACAGCCTAATTCAGACTCAAAGTCCAACAATATGAGACAAACCAACTTCCAGGATCAAATTTCCAAAAAGCCTTTCTCATCCTTTGGGTGTGTCAAAGTTCCAAGGAGCTTTATGAACTCCAGGCAGTGCTTACACCCAATTATATTGCAGAATTAAGATTATGGTGCAGTGTGGAATAGCCAGCCCTAGGGGTGGGCATCGATCGGTTCGGTTCGGTTTTGTAGAATTTCGGTTCGGTTAATTCGGTTTTCGGTTTTCGGTTTTCGGCTTGTGATTTTAATAACCAAAACCGAACCATAATAACTTCGGTTCGGTTCGGTTTATTCATGTTTGGTTTCGGTATAATCGGTTCGGTTTTCGGTTTCAAGCCATGGCAAAAATAGTAGGAAACAACAAAAATAGATTACTTTTTGCCGTCGATGCAAGTGCTTCTACTGTCAATAGCGAAATACATAGCTAGAAAAATTGGGTACAACAGCAAACTGCCCATTCACTCTATTTTTTCAAATAGAGAAAGAAAACTGCCTAATAAAAAAAAGGATGTGTCTTTTTGAGATCACATGCATAAAATTAAAAGATGAATAAACATCAGATCAGAGAAACAAGAACAGTGTAACAAGTAGACTGATGGTTTTATTATTAAAATTAATTCTGATGCGACTACTTTTCAGTGGGATTTCCAGAGATTTTCCTCACATTAAGGTCAAGTGCATCTTAATTCTTATGATGTTTGTCTCAACGTAAGATCTACCAAATTCAAAAAAACAATTTCTAAGCATCTATCTTATCATTGCCTATATAAACATACTATATAAGTACAACTAATATATGAAGAATATTCCCAGTTCGTAATTATTCTAGTTTTTAAACCCCTATATTTAAGAGGAGTAATATCTTTACTAATTTATTTTTCCTTTCCTTTTAGGTTGAAAATAGTACTTTAACCTAAATTAATTAAGAGCGTGTGTCGGGCTAACATCTCAACAGAAGCAACATCTCAACAGAAGAAGCAACATCAAGCCTGCCTCTACTGAAATTCGGTTTTTCGGTTTAACCGAAAACCGAAAACCGAAAACCGAACTATTAAAGCCGATCACCGAACCGAAAATCGAATTTTTTAAAACTAAAAATCGCAAACCGACCGAATAAACCGAAAAAGCGAAACCGAATAAATCGAAATTTTCGGTCCGGCCGGTTTTTTCGGTTCGGTCGGTAGTATGCCCACCCCTAGCCAGCCCTCGAATGTCCAAGTTCAGAGGGAGCTCCAGGTCCCAAGGCAAGGCTCATAAGAGGGGGGCAGAACTTAAGAGTCTAAGAATAAGTGTAAGTGTATAGGGAAGGGGAATTAGGAAAGTCATGGCAGGCTAGTGGTCATGCCCAACAATTGGGAATGCTGGCACACCCCTAACCAGCCTGTCAGCCCAAAACTTGGGAGTTAGGATCCATTGAGGATCAGGTTCTGACCTGGGCAGTAATTTGGGTACTACCAGGCTAAGAACCTTAACTCAGACACATAGAGGGGAATGGGGGGTAGGGATTTACAATAGAAACAGATGCAAGGAAGGAACATATTAACATAAATCATTGAATCATGCGCAGTAAAGTAAACAAGATTGCAGAAACTGTAAGTAAACACATAGGGGTGAGGCAGGAATGTTAAGTCAGAACGTACCAGTTTCAGAAGAAATAAGTAAAAACAGTAGTCTTGAAAAGGCCAAGTTGCAAGCAAAGCAATTCCAAAAGATCCCAAGCAAAGCAGAATATCGAATTCAAAAACAGTATTGCAAGTGTGCAAGTATTTTTAAAGACTAGTGGTGTGAAGGTTGTGTGAAGAATGAAGTCGTGTGTAAAAGTGCAGAGGGGCAGTCCCTTTTATAGTGCAGAGAAACAAGTAAGAAAGGCAAGGAAATATCATTGAAATCAGTCTCCCTTTGGTTAAGGGATTCTGATTCCAATGGGTAAAAGACGGTTAAGGAAAGAAATTTTAATTAAAACCTTTCGAAGTAGCAAAAAAGGGGTAAATACATAGAAGTTATTTAAGGAAAACAATCAATAGTACACGGTTTGTGCCAAATATGGCAAGGGAATCAATCAAACAGCCATGAAACCAAAATTACAAGTTCAATTTGAATGAACCAAGTCAAGAAAGGTAAAGGGGGTTCAATCGAAGAAAATTCAGTGACAATTCGTCAGCCTTATTAAAAGGATTTCAGAATCAATCAATTAGTTGGTAAAAAAACCTTTTGAAAAAGAAATTTCTCATATATAAAGCACACCAATCAAGCAGAAGGAATCGTCAGGTTACTTAGAAAAAGAGTCTAACATTGAAAGCCTTAGAGTCACAAGCAAATGGGATTCAAGTTCAGTTGCGGACTCATAGTGAGTCTGAAAGCCTAGGGTCACAAAGTGGAACCCTAGTACCACTTGCCAAAGAAATCCCCAAATCCTAGGGTTTCAAATTGAGTCGGACATAGAGGTGAGAAAACAGGTCATTGAAAGAGGCTCAAAAGTCTTTTCTAAAGACTAATGAGAGACAAACACACTCGATAGAAAGAACACTGATTCAAGGTCATGAGAACACGTTTGAGAAAACTCGGAATTTAAACAAGTTCAGAAGAAAGAGATGATACGAGTTTTAAACAAAAGTGGATGAAATATGCTTAGCAGGAATACAAATAGAGTTCAGTAAAGTGAACAAAATCAAAGAACTCAACCGTAAACACATATAGCAAACAACACGGATTAACATACGAGTACGGGAATAACAACAAAAATAGAAGAATCTTGCATAATAGAAAGAGAAACAAAGAGCAACCTCATGCGTAGTAGAAAAGAAAACATACGAGCCTAACATAGATGATCACACATAAAGAAAGAACAGAAAGAATCAGAAAGATATTTGAAGAAACTTTTTTCAGAAACCCTAAAATCGAAATTGAACGATTTTGAAAAGGAAATTTAGGGGAAACCTTTAAAATGTACAGTAAAAGCCCAGACATATCACAGATACTAAGAAAATAAAGCAAGTACG
>NW_017681583.1:7707-11087 GCF_001879085.1 Nicotiana attenuata
TAAAGGAAAGCATTAAGAAAAGAAACAAAGAGCCAAGTTAGTTTCGTAGTAGAAGAAAGAATAAATACTTAAAGGCATTTAAACAAGTAAAGACAAGTAAAGAAACATAAAGTCACAAATAGCATGAAATGGTAAAAGCCTTAAAGAAATCCACAGCAGAGTCGTCATGCTGTCGATGCCCCCTTTTTCTCGCGAAATCGGGTTTATGACATTTGGGCGGGCAACTCTTTTCCTTTGGGATTTGGGTTTGCAATTTAGAAGAGTCGCCACCTAATGATTAAGTGCATTAGGACACTAAAGAAATTTGATTTAGAAAAACCAGAGATTGGGTAAGGGCTTGAAATTATCTCGAGGGGAAGGTGTTAGGCACCCCTCAAGATCCACTAGTGTGGTTCCCGGCCATGCTACAATTGTGACTTTAAGGTACAAATAACATATAGACAAATAAGGCTTCAAATAAGAGGGGATTCTCACATAAAGGTTGCAAATAGATGGAGTGAAAAGAAACGAAAGAAAAGCTGAATTTTGAGGAAAAAAAATACTTTGAGAAATTTGAAAACAATGAAATAAACAAGTAAAAGAAAGGGGGGTCCTAGGTTTATAAATAATATGGATCACCCCACACAACACCCGGTAATCACTTATACACGTGGTGTTATAGCGTGGTCATCATATCCATATCTACCATTTCCCACCCCGTTAAGGTTTTAAAGCGCGGAATGGTCTCGTTTACTTATTGCATGCTATTACCCGTCCCGATCCTATCAGTCCCGGAGGCATTGAGACTACTAATCCTAAAGGGGAGGGAGTTGGGGATTTTCAGAAGTTTTAAAAGGATAAAAGTCTAGGCGACAAACAAAAACACATAATCAAATTGGGGAGAAGCAAACAACAGTTAAGGCTCAAATAGACCTCCTCACTTAAAAACAAATATATAGCATGACTTCAAATACTGGTTATAGTCTGAATTAAATTTAAAAGCATTTGGACAAGCTGATTTACCACATATTTCTCAGATGAGGAGTCCGAATTAGCCTTGTCTGGTTGTAGTTATCAAAGCTGACACAGTTAATTAATTACCTAATGATTTGCCTAAGTGAGACCTATAGGCATGGTATCTAACAGAGCGTACTGATTTAAAGAAAGGGATCACTAGTGCTATAAACAAAAGATCTACAGATTTTAAACGAACTTGTGACTGGTTTTAAACGTATAGATAAAATAGACGAGGTTGGTTCGATTGATTATTCCTATAGGCAAGTTATATAAGAGTTATTGGTTCCAAACGATTACATAATGCAAGAGTCATATAGGCATTGTATCTAGAATGAAGTTGATTGTGTTAGACCTATGATTGTTTGCCTAATGACAGGTATATGCAGAAGTGCAGAAAAGAAACCTATGATCATGATTTCTATATGCAGAAATACAGGGACTTAGAGACAGGATTTCTATATGCAGAGATGCAGAAATAAATGACCTATAAGCATGCTGTCTATGTGAACGCAGAAATTAAAAATCCTATAGGCAAGTTATCTAAGATGAGAATGCAGAAGTTTATAGGTAACCTATAGGCATGTTTTCTAAGATGAGAATGCAGAAATAAATAACCTATGGGCATGTTTTCTACCCTTTTTCATACATTCATCCCCATCCCTTTCCCCTAATCCATCCCCAATAGTTATTACAAATTATTACAGACCCAAATGAATCAAAAGAAAGAAAAGTAAAATTACATCAGAAGTTCCAGCTACAACCAAATAGACTAATTCAGACTCAAAGTCCAACAATATGAGACAAACCAACTTCCGGGATTATATTTCCAAAAAGCCTTTCTCATCCTTTGGGTGTGTCAAAGTTCCAAGGAGCTTTATGAACTCCAGGCAGTGCTTACACCCAATTATATTGCAGAATTATGATTATGGTGCAGTGTGGAATATCCAGCCCTCGAATGTCCAAGTTCAGAGGGAGCTCCAGGTCCCAAGGCAAGGCTCATAAGAGGGGGGCAGAACTTAAGAGTCTAAGAATAAGTGTAAGTGTATAGGGAAGGGGAATTAGGAAAGCCATGGCAGGCTGGTGGTCATGCCCAGCAATTAGGAATGCTGGCACACCCCTGACCAGCCTGTCAGCCCAAAACTTGGGAGTTAGGATCCATTGAGGATCAGGTTCTGACCTGGGCAATAATTTGGGTACTGCCCAGCCAAGAACCTTAACTCAGACACATAGAGGGGAATGAGGGGTAGGGATTTACAATAGAAACAGATGCAAGGAAGGAACATATTAACATAAATCATTGAATCATGCGCATTAAAGTAAACAAGATTGCAGAAACTATAAGTAAACACATAGGGGTGAGGAAGGAATGTTAACTCAGAACGTACCGGTTTCAGAAGAAATAAGTAAAAATAGTAGTCTTGAAAAGGCCAAGTTGCAAACAAAGCAATTCCAAAAGATCCCAAGCAAAGAAGAATATCAAATTCAAAAACAGTATTGCAAGTGCGCAAGTATTTTTAAAGACTAGTGGTGTGAAGGTTGTGTGAAGAATGAAGTCGTGTGTAAAAGTGCAGAGGGGCAGTCCCTTTTATAGGGTCAGAAGTCTTTTCCAAAGACTGATGAGAGACAAACACACACGATAGAAAGAACATTGATTCAAGGTCATGAGAACACGTTTGAGAAAACTCGGAATTTAAACAAGTTCAGAAAAAAGAGATGATACGAGTTTTAAACAAAAGTGGATGAAATATGCTTAGCAGGAATACAAATAGAGTTCAGTAAAGTGAACAAAATCAAAGAACTCAACCGTAAGCACATATAGCAAACAACACGGATTAACATGCGAGTACGGGAATAACAACAAAAATAGAAGAATCTTGCATAATAGAAAGAGAAACAAAGAGCAACCTCATGCGTAGTAGAAAAGAAAACATACGAGCCTAACATAGATGATCACACATAAAGAAAGAACAGAAAGAATTAGAAAGATATTTGAAGAAACTTTTTTCAGAAACCCTAAAATCGAAATTGAACAATTTTGAAAAGGAAATTTGGGGAAAACCTTTAAAATGTCAAGTAAAGCCCAGACATATCACAGATCTAAGAAAATAAGCAAGTACAGAACCTCAAATGGCTTAGAGTTGCAGAGAAAACCCTAGAAATGAGAAAGGTCTTGAGGAGAGTCAGATCCTGAGTCGAAAAGACTCATATTGCTTGAACATGCCGGAATAATGGCCGGGGAAACCATAGATCTACAGATCTGAGAAGGATCTGAGGAGGGCCATCGAAGTCGGGCTTCAAGCCTTGAATAACTTAGGTTTGATGGTGAGAAAAGATGAGTACAGACCGTCCATGGCCGGAGACGCCATGGATTCCGGTGGAAACAT
>NW_017681584.1:0-729 GCF_001879085.1 Nicotiana attenuata
TTGGAACTTTTCGTGTTACAGCAAAATAGTGGCTATTTTTCAATGACTTTGCAAACGCTGACTATCAATCCGAAAACTGGTCAGCCCGTGCTATTTTAACATAGAGAGGGGGTTGCAATTTTACTAGACGTGAAATTAAGCAACCACATGTTACGTTAAAGCTACCTTTTTTGGCCCCTAGATCCCAACCTTAAATAAACTACCGTTTTAGACGTTTCTCTTTCCGTAATTCTCTCTATTATCACAATTCTTCTTTCCTTAATCAAAACTAACTTCCAAAAGCCTTTAAAAAGCAAATAATAACAATAGATAAACGTTCAAATATCTTTTCTTTATTTACTATTTTCTTTCTTAAAAGAAAATCAAACGTCCTGAAGTGTTTACAACATCTTTAGGGTTGTTCTAATCATCAAGAAAAACCACCCCTTGATTTCCATTTTTATCCTTTTGTTTGATCATATATTATAAGGGGTTGGTTTGTTATTGATGGTTAGATCTTTTTTATGCTTTTTTAAAATCTTGTTTAATATATTCATATATATATATATCTGGTTGATTATTTGTTTGTTTAATTTATCAACATGAGTGATGAAAAGAAGTACATTATGGTTGAGGAGTTAAAGAAACATAACAAGGAAGATGATTTGTGGATTTCAATTCAAGGGAAAGTTGATAATGTAACAGATTGGGTGAAAGACATCCTGGTGTGATATCTATTCGTAGTTGGTC
>NW_017681584.1:4456-5840 GCF_001879085.1 Nicotiana attenuata
ATAAGTATCATAAATAGTTTGAGCATTTATTTTAATTGAGGCTATTGCTTCCGGAAGTTTAGACAACTCCTCTTCTTCAAGTTCTAAACCATTATAAAAAGTTTCAAACCAAAGTTTGAGGACCTCCTAATTTCATAATAGGATTTAACAAGGCAGCAACACCATAAATAGGGGGAATAGGGAAAAAAGTATTTTTTGAACTTTTATCTCATAGAATCAATAGCAAGTTGATAAATTTCCCCACCCTCTGAAAATGAGCAAACAAATTTGTAAGTTCTGCAATATAAACTAAACAGTTAGAAATAGTAGGATAATATTGCCCAGAAAATTGATTTGTAGCAATATAGAAATTTTTACCTAAAAAATACTACAAAGCATTTTAACATTACGCCCAATCCGCATTTGTAAGGTGCTCATCATCATCACTTACATGAGCATTAAAAGTTGAGTTTATGGGATTTCTATATTCATATACAACAACTAAACTTTCATACATGTAATTCCATCTAGTTGGACAAGGTTTAGGATCCTTCTTTCTCTTAGGACAAATTCATCGCATCTTTAAATATTCTCTAAGTCTACTTCTACAGTTTGAATAAAAAAAGCCTGTGAAGATCCATTTTAACCTTTTCAATTTCAACATTTAAAATTCTCATACCATCACCCACAATTAAATGATAAATATGACAGATACATCTAACATGAAAAATATTACTAAATGCCGGATTTAGTGTAGTGGTAAGCAAGGCTACAACATTAGTGTTACTAGTAGAATTATCTCTATCACTAACGCAAAAATATCTACATATATCTGTAACCGTGCTATAAATAAATTGCCCTGTGTGATGTGAATTAATTATTCTATAAATAATAAAGCGCTTTTGCATTATACAATCCTCATCAATCCAAAGACTAGTAACAGTAAGATAATCACAGTCATTACCACTTCTACCAATATCAGTAGTAATAACAACACGACAATTTATGTGAGTAAGTAAATAGTGCAAATCTTGTTCATATTCATGTTTATATTTATAAATATCACTCTATACGGTTGTGTGAGGTCATCCTTTATAAGTAGAATTAAAAACTTTTCTAATATAATGCACAAAGTGAGGGTTAGAAGAAAAACTATACGGTAAGCACATAACAGTAACCATTTTTGCCAACTCTTCCCAATGTTTTCTTAGATCATAATATAAAATACCACCGGTAACTAATTCCCGATTGAAACTGATTTGACCCGAAACTAAGGTCAGCCTGACTAGGTACACTTGTCCCCTCGGCCAAAGCTTTCATACGAAGATATTTAACTTTATCTTGAGGGTGTAGCATTATGTGTCTCCTCAAACTTCCCCGTCCCCCCCCCCCCCGAGACCTCCAA
>NW_017681584.1:9116-11087 GCF_001879085.1 Nicotiana attenuata
AGGGGTGCCTAACACCTTCCCCTCGAGGTTATTTCGAGCCCTTACCCTAATCTCTGGTAATGCAAATTGGTTCATGAGTTAAATGCTCTAGGTGCCCTAACGCACCATAATCCGTTAGGTGGAGACTCTTCAAATACCCAAATCCCAAAAGGAAACAAGTTGATTCCCCATAAGTGTCGAAACCCGGACTTTCTCCTCGAGAAGGAAAAAAAGGGGGCGCGACAGCATGGCGACTCTGGTGGGGATTTTAGGCTCTTACCATAACGAACTTACTTTTGTGAATTAGTCCAAGCATGCCTTATCCCGTACCCTTTCCCTTTGTTTGAATTTAACTGTCTATTTTTAAGGCACTTGTGATTCTTTTTATTCTGAAGCTGACTTGTCTCTTTGTTTCCTTTCTGTAACTGGTCTTCGATTATTTAAATACTGCATTTATTATTTTCTTACGTGCAAATACCTGACAACATGCTATTTATTGTTGCATAAATCATTTCCACATCATATTCCACTCGTCCGTATCAAATCCTATAGCAATGCTTGATAGTGGTTGCGCTCTTCCAATTTATTTCCCTTAAACTCGGAAAGGCTTATTTGCGGTAAAACTAGTCGATCAGTGGTGCAGTCGACGGTTCCATGCCTTTCCCCCCTCAAGTTATCGGTTTGAGGGTACCAGTCTAGACCCCCATAGTAACCTTACTCTGATCGTAAGTGTGCATGCATCATGGTAAAACCTAGTCGGATTAATATGTTGTCCACATAATAATCCTTTAAGACGATCCTTATTCAAAGTCCAACGGGGTTTCCATAATTCCAACGGACAAAATCACGTTCTGTGCATTAATTTGGAGAACTAAATGCCAATATGCTAATCATGAATGTAAAAATAGTCGAGTCTGGTGGAGTAGAAGGGCCTAACCTTTTTGTTTTGCAGAAAATGAGGCATGAGGTCCCCAGATTCGGTATGGTCAGCAACATTCCACCATTGCTACTAGATTGGTGGGAGGACCTTTCCTCAAGTGACAAGAAACACATGAAAAAGCACTTGGGCAATTTACCTTCTCTACTAGACATTGAGCCAAACAATAGGTGGATTGAGGCTGCCATTTTGTTCTGGGATAGTGAAAGGGCTGTGTTCCATTTCGACGACTTAGAAATGACACCACTCTTAGAAGAAATTGGGGGACTTGTGGGACTGACTTGGGATAGCCCTGGGTTGTTGGTACTGGAGAACCGTACTGGTAAAGGGTTCCTAAAGATGATGGGGCTGAAGAAAAATGCTGACTTGGAATGCCTAAAGAAATTCTACATACCCTTCGAATACCAAAATTATCAGTTTGGTAATTCATTTATTGTATTCTCATATTTACACTAAAATATAGCTAACACAATTTTTGCACATTTTTACAAATTTATTTAGTGTTTTAAAAGCTAAATTGCATATAATTGCAATATTAGCCTCTTTTAAGTTTTAATTGTAGTAATAAAATTAACTCCAATATTTTTAATTTGATAAGTATGTATTATTAATCATTTTAATGCCTTTAATTTATTTCCAGAAATTATTTTACTATTTTATAAAAATTAAACAAGGAAAAAGTGGCTATTTAAATACTAGCCCCGTTTATTTCGATTGTAGCCCCAAATCAACCCCCAATTAAACCCAATTCTAAAACCCAATTAACCTGACCCAAATCCTAGTCTACCCGACCCACGACCGTTTTAAAATAACCCGCCCGGATCCCCATTCAATCCAGGCCGTTGATCAAATGATCAACGACCACCCTTTAATCTTTCCTTTTTAATTTTCCATTACCCCCAAACCCTAACCATTTCTCACCAGTAGCCGCCTTTGAATCCCCCCTCTTTCTAATTCTCTCTCAAACCCTAGCTGCCATCTTTAACCACCATCCCAAAATCGCCTGAATCCATGGCTTCCAAAGCCAGACTTTGAAGAAGTTTGGTCCAGACCTT
>NW_017681585.1:0-742 GCF_001879085.1 Nicotiana attenuata
CTTCCTTAATATCCTCCATTGTATTTTTCACATTCTCGTGAGCTTCTTTCATTCCTTTGCTTAGATTTAGGCCCTCAGAACTCGGTTGTTCCCCAACTATTTTACTCCATGACTTTGTAGTTGAAATCAGTTGCGTACCTTCATTTCCGCTACCATTGAGTTCTTCTTCTGCACTATCTACCTAGGATTTCCTTCCCGTGCTTGTAGATCCAGCTGCCTTCTCTGTTTGCATGGTACTGTTCCTTTGAGGTGTTTTATCCGTTGTTACTTTTGTTAGATCCAGTAGTGCGATGCCTTGAATTGCATTGATGCTTCTTTGTTTCTTTGCATTTGTTGAATCCGGAACTCCTAATGTCACCATTGTTATCTGTTGCTTGCTTTGATTTCCTCTTCCTCTAGACTTAGATTTTCTCGTCATCAGCTGAGCTGAGAGAAGCTCTCATTCTAGAGAGAGAAATTAACCTTCTATTGTATGTAATATTAGTATATAAAAATTAGTAAACATAGGGTTATAAATTCTTTGAATATAAGTAACAAGATACAGTGAAGAAGCAAAACTAAAAGGTAAACAACCTAAAACAATCATTTTAGCTAATTCTTCCCGATCTTTCTTAATATCGTATTTACCAAATAACCCCCTAGTACTCGAGTTAAGTTTTTGTTGCCCAGATTCCTCATCTACTCCCCAATCAAGAGGGTGTTTCTCTTCCATATGCCTACGAAGTTGACCCGTTCCCCCTCC